>NW_006921968.1:1950185-1953956 GCF_000298275.1 Orycteropus afer afer | reverse complement strand
TCTGGTTAGCAGTCAAATGCCTTAACGCACAATGCCACCAGAGCTCCTCTTGTTACAACAGTAATAGGAAACTAATATATCTTTTTTTTTCCTTTCCTTTTTCTGTTTCAGAAACCCCATCAAATACCTCTCCATGCCCTACTGGCTGACCCTGTCTTGTTCCTATGTCTGGATCAGCTTGTGCCCAGAGGGGTGAGGTAGTTACAATGAGCTTCTACCTTGAAACTAGCTATTGATTTTGAGCATACTAGGAGCTAGCCATCCTTCTGGGTTCTCTATGGGAATGGTCCCAAACCTAAAAAACTAAAATTAAATTAAATCCCCCAAGGACCCTGGCCCCTACACCATGACCTGGTACCTCCCATCTGCAACTACTTCCCCTTGCAAGTGAAGGAAGCTTCTGGACTTTCCAACCATCACCACACCCAAGTGGTGTCTCCAAAAGAGCCTCATTCCCAGAGGGTTCATGACTTGTTACAGTGAGAATGGCCAGCCTGCACCTCCCCTACTTTCTTCATGTTGTCAGAAGGGACCGGTCCCTGGAGAAGGATCGAGTGCTGGGTAAGGTGGAGGGTCAAGAGGAAGGCCCTCAATGAGATGGATGGACACAGTGGCTGCAACGATGGGCCCAAGCACAGCAAGGATTGCGAGGTGCAGGGCTGGCCGTGTTTTGGTCTGTTTTACATCAGGGAACTATGAGTTGGAGCTGACTCAACAGCACCTACCAGCCAAAACATAGTGCAGTTTTAGACTCCCTGGGTAGTGCCAAGAGCTCGTCTGCTAATTAAAAAGCTGGACATTCCGGATCACCCAGAGGGACTTCGGAAGAATGCTGGTCTACTTTAGAAAACTCAGCCATGGGACATCTTACAGAGCAGTTCTGCTGTGACAATGCACGTGGGTTGTCATCAGGTGGCACTGACCAGCGGCAACTGGTTTAAACTGGTAACAGCACAGTTTGAAGACACTTCTCCATGTTGTTTCCTGTATCCTTAATATTTTTGCTCTTCTGTCTTACACTCTAAATGTCTCACTCTTTATTCCAAGGTGTCCCAGCTCATCTGGCAAGGGGGCAGTCAGCTTCCTACTCCTTGCCCTTGACTTAGGAAGCAGAGCTCTCCACCCTGATGCGGAGAGAGGCCAGCACACACTGCTGGCAGGGCCCTGCTCTGTGTGTCCACGGCAATGTGAAACCAACTTTAGGACACAATTTGGGGAAAGGCCATAGCAGTGATTTTGTCCATTCTGGTTTCTGGCTGCTAATAAAAGTGCTGGCTAAGCAAGGAGCGCAAGGCTGGCCATAAGTCAGGCCTTGAGCATTCGGGGGTAACCAAGAAAGCAGCCTGGCAGCTCATGCCACCTTTTGATCCTTAAAAAACTGATACCACTTTGAAGTATTTTCCTCATTCTTAGTTTATGGGAGAATCAAAAAGACAAACTCTCTACCATGAACAGAATGGGTGAGGGCTGTCAGGACTGGGAAATACCTAAAAGAGACTTTCTTTCAGCTTCCATCCCCAGACAGAGTGAGACACACACACACAGAGAGAGAGAGAGAGAGAGAGAGAGAGAGAGAGGAGAGAAGGGGAGAGGATGGGAGGGGAGAGACAAAGGAAAGGGAGAGGAACAGAGAAAGGAGAGAGGAGAAAAATACACACATGAGAGAGAGAGAGAGAGACAGAGAGACAGAGAGGGAGAGAGAGAGAAGAAGCAGCAGCAGAGGCTGAGGAGGCAATCAACGGCTGTATAGCAACATCAGGGTTCCTGACCCCCAGGCCCCCTTGCCTTCTGCACCCTCACCTGTGGCTACCCGCCCCTCCTCTTCGATTGTCAGCTTGTATATACATTTTCATCATTTGTAAATGAACCATGAGATGTAGCGGTGGAGGTCATCTTTCAATTCTCCTTCTGCTGCCTCATTCCTTCAAAAATAATCAAGTATTAGATAAAGTCTGGGAACTTATTGAGAAAATGGTAAGCACTTTATAAACATTTATATAAGTTAGCACAGTCTTTTAAAATGGTCACTGTATCCCTTACATGTACGCAGTGTCCTTGGGAGACACATGTGCCCTTCTGCTCTGTACCTGCAAGGCCATGGGCAGAGAAGGGTGGGGTTGTCCATCTGGCCCTCAGGTCCCTGACAGGTGTGCTGTCAGGAGGCTCTGTGGCTCAGGCAGAGGGGGTATTGGTCCTAACGTTTGCACAGGAAATAGATCCTTGTCTTTGGTGTGCATTCCTTTCTGAGATAAGCTGCATCCCACACTGCAATTACGACTTACCAAAGCCAGCTATTAAAACAATCTCTTTATATGAATCAGTTGCTTTGTCTGCTCACTACAAAGTCACCTTGGGAGAGAATGCAAGAGATGTTTGTAATGTCAGCAGACCAGACACACTGGGCTCAAACATAGCAGCGACTGGGAGGGTGGCACAGGGCCGAGCAGTGTTTTGTTCTGCTGTACAAGGGGGTCGCTGTGACTCAGAAGCAAGTCAACAACCCAACGGGAAGGGGGAAGCTGCCATAGCTACGGACCACTTGGGGCTGCTAGTAGGCACGTTATCAGTGATGCGTGTCTAATTCTGATAGGATTGGGGGTGCACAGCTCGCCAAGCTCTGCAGGCTTTATTAGCATACACTTTCATTCTTGTCATGAACAGAACAATTAATCACGCAGCCATAACGCAGACTTCCAATTTCCATGGTACTATCTATTAATTTTAAATTAATGCCGTGCCCTTTGTCAATGAGCTCGAGGTGCTTTATAATAAGAGAATAAACATAAGTACATAATGTAAGAACAGCCTTGGCATCGAGGGTTTTTGTAAATTTTATCTCTTTCTTAATGAGCGAGAGATGAAGTCGGCTCGCAGCTGTGCTCTGAATGTGATTCCTGAGATGCACAAGACGGAGCCATGCTGAAGAAGGAAGAGGACTGAGGGGGAAGCGTAGAGGACCCCAGAGCCCCAGGCTCAGCCAATCAGCCGTTCCCATCCTATGTCAGTCAGAGAGAAGCAGGCGTGACCTCCTACCCCTGTGGGTTCTTGTATATTTCTCATAGATAATGACATTAAGGGTATGTGTCATTCGGGGTGCCCTTGTGATCAGATGGGATCCTCCAAATGGGGTATTGTGAGGAATGTTTCATGAAAGGTGTGTTCACAAAGGTGTGAGCAGGACAGAAGGGATCCTCAAAGGTGTAGGGCCTGGAGGATGGTATCTCACGGTGTGATAGACCACGGAGGTGACACCCCACCTTCTTTGTCATCTCCAATTGATCAGGAGCACACCACAAGCTCTGTTTGCACTCAGGGTGTAAGTGATTACCAGCTGGTGGGGGTTAAGGGCCCCCTAACCAGCCAGGCTTCTAACAGCCCGACAGTAAGAGCCCTCTTCTTGCACGTATTCACCACCCTCCTGCTTTGTGGGACTCATTGGCACATGTTTCTCTGAAGTAAGGAAAACCTGCATCAGACGCCTTTCAGATAGAAGCATGTTAATGGATAGTGAATCCTGTAAGGAAGGCCACTATTTCACACACACACACGCAGTTGTGATTCTGGAAAATGAATTAGGCTTCAATTGAAGTTGATCCAAAACAATATACCTGTTTCATCTTTTTAAAATCTGCATTTAAAACAGGCCTCAAGTTTGCTTTTGTTGTTGTTGTTGTTGTTGTTTGCCGTCGAGTCGACCCCGACTCATAGCGACCCCTCCTTGGGTTTCTGAGGCAGTATCACTATGGAAGTAGGATTGCCCAACCTTCCTTC
>NW_006921968.1:1948068-1949810 GCF_000298275.1 Orycteropus afer afer | reverse complement strand
AAAAGACAAGGAGGAAATCATGCAGTTAATATAGTTGAAACACAGGAATCAAATTACAATAAAACCTCACTGACAGACTAATTATACTGAGACTGGCCACATTTAGCAAAGCTCTGGAATTATAGAAAGGAAATCCCAAGGAGGTACAGTCACTCAACCTGAAAAGAAACGCTCTGCTGGGCTGACCTTCCTTAAAGGTGTGTATCACCGAGCATCATATTAACGCACATTTCTGGAAGAGCCACTAAAGGAATGGGTTCCACATCTCAGAATTGGAAAGGGCCTTAACAAATTTTGAGCTACTCCAACATCTGTATGACCCTAATACCTGTTCAAGGAAACATGGTTCATCCTGGGATTCCCCCTTAGTAGGACCCTTAATGCAACATGCGTTCATTGAGCACCTGCCTTGTCCAAGTCCTACAGACAACAAGTGGAACATATTCCTCATCCTCTATCTGGAAAAACTAACCAGAAGGAACAATATCATATCTGATAAACATGATAGCAGAAGGAACACAGATCACTGTAACTATCTCACTGGGGTCCTTCAACCAGGATGACAGTAGAATGAGCTAAGGGAAGCTTCCTGGAGGAAGCTACATCCAAACTAAGACCTACAAGATAAATTGGGAGTTAGCCAGGCAAAGGAAAGAGGTGGACCATATTCTAAGGAGAACATATCCCATGGCATGTGCAAAGCCTAGTACTAAAGCAAGACATGACACATTGGAAGAACCATGCATTCAATATAGTTTGGCAGTGACTGAGTAAGATGGTGGAGTAGAGAAAGGAGTGCCTACAGAGGAAGGTCGTGATGGTCTTAGAAGCCACATTAGGGAGGGAACCTAGGTGCTCTCCTAGAAGCAGTCAGAATCCATTTCCTAGCACTTTTTAAGCAGAGGGATAACGGGAGCAGATATGGAGAGAGGAATCATTTTCGCTGTAGGGAAATGTTGAAAGGAGTCAGAACATTGTAGTAACAAGGCAGGAGGTGATAATGAACCAATAGAGGGTGATGAAGGTGACAATGAAGGGGACAGAATTATGAGAAAAGGTGCAGGGCGCAAACTCCACCTGACCTGCAACAGATTGGACATAGGGACTGAGGAAGAGAAAGGCCAAGAGTGGTGGAGATAGTGTTTCCACTCTTTCCAATAGAAAGCCACAAAGCAGGGGGAGGTTTGGGAAAGAAGGTAAGTTCCACTTTAGAAATAGGAAGTTGAGTTACCCAGGTGGCATCTAAGTAGACACACCCAGTGGACAGTAAGCATGGAAGGCAGATCCAGTTTGAATGCACAGTGTTCAGTGTCAAAAAATAGAAACTATTCCAGGTATTTCAACAGAAGGAAGTTATTTTGGTTCTCTAGTGCCACTCTAACAGAAATATCACAAAGGTGTGGCTTTAACAAACAGGGATTTTTTTCTCTTGCAGTTTAAGAGTCTAGAAGTCCAAGTTCAAAATGCCATCTCCAGGGGTTGGGTAAAAGCTCCTTGACCTTGGTCGTCAGCTCTGCATCTTATTCCAGGCCCACTGAAGCTGGAAGCTTTCAACTCAGGAAGCTTCTGGTTGTTGAGCCTGACAAACCCAAGGTCAACAAGTGTTCTGGTTACCTTGTTCCACTCTGACAAGAATATACTACAAATGGGATGGCCTTAACAAACAGGAGTTTATTTTTACAATTTGGAGACTTTAAGTCCAAGTTCAAAGTGCCAGGCTCTAGGGGCAGTGTGAAAGCCCC
>NW_006921968.1:1945292-1946353 GCF_000298275.1 Orycteropus afer afer | reverse complement strand
AGCAGACCACATCCCTAAGGCAGCTACTCAGCTGCTCCAGGAGATTCTACCATGGAGTTGATGACGAGTCTCATCATGGGGAATCACTACATCCAGCTGCCCAAGCCACTCAAAACCAGGCCCAGCCAAGTTGACACATAACCTTAACCACCACATAATTTAATACAAGCAATTTTCTAAACCTCCATATGTCATGGAAGCAAATATTTGGCTTTACTTCTTTGTTATTTCTTGTAACACACAAAGCATATATTCTATCTAGCCTTTCTGATTCTATTAAAATACTTTTAGTCCTCTTTCATAGATTAGAAAGCTCATGAAGTAAGACACAGATCTGCTGCATGGTAGGTGGACCTGACCAGGCCCTCTGAGAAACGAACATCAAAATGGAGTTGCTGTGAAAGAGACTTGAGAGAAAAGCAGGCACAGGAGGAAGCAGGGTCAACAGGTGTGCAGTCTTCACACACCTGTGGAAGAGCAGATGGCAGGAAGGAAAGCTTTGGCCAGGCCAATGGAGAGGTCCAGAGCAAAGATGACTGGAGGGTGGAGTCCCATGTCAGGAAGGAATGGGCCAGCACCCATCCCTGCCATGCTGTCACTGGCTGGAAGCAGCCAAGGGTGATGTCAGTGGGGCAGAAGCTGTGGCAACCAATCAGCTCTGTTCCCTTTGGCAGGCTCTCTTGGAGGGGTTCTGAGAGCTGCTTCTTTGTGACCACCTGGAAGGGCCAGACCAAGATCCTAAAACCCACACTGTGGTCTACTCAGGAAGGGAGGCTTGCTTTCCACAAATTGTTCTTTGATTTCAGAATTCCTCCGGAGAATTTAAAGCATACTTTAATACTCAAGGCTTTAATTAGGCAAAGTATTGATTTATAAAGTTTGAAGCCCGTTTTCAGCTTATTATAAACTCCCCACAATGAGAGTAGGAGAATTCTCAGGTGGGAAAAGCTTTTTATTTAGTCTTGGAGGCTACAACATCATTTCATTGAAAAACAAGTCCAGACTTCCTCTGGGAAATAAAAGATGTGGAATCTAACCTCACTGGTGTACAATTGCTCTTC
>NW_006921968.1:1939523-1944052 GCF_000298275.1 Orycteropus afer afer | reverse complement strand
CTTACTTTGAGACAGTATTATTTTACTTGTTGATTTTGGGTTCCTCAGCCTCAGTAGCCAGCGGCTGCATGAGTCAGAAAAAGCCTCCAGCTCTAGTAGGCCTGGAACAGCAGGCAGAGCTGAAACCCAAAGTCAAGGGATCTTCACTCAGTCCCTAGAGCCATCACTTTGAACTTGGACTTCTAGCCCCCTAAACTGCAGAATAATAACTGTTTATTTTTATTTAATAACTGTTTATTAAAGCCATCCACTTGTATGTCTTCTATACCATCAGTGGAGAACTGAGACTTAACCCAAATCCTCTTCCACCACTCTCTTCCTAAGCTTGTGCAGTGAACTGGAAACTGGTGTGAGTTCACGTGGTTGGGTGTCATGTCACCATATCACCCTGGAAACATGGACTCTCCTAAGATTAAGAAATATGTCAAATATGCTCACAGAAGATGTCAAGATGAGAGAGAAAGGAAGACCAGGACAAAGGATGAGAGACCCAAAGAGCAAGTGGTGGGTCAGTGATAGCATTCTCATCTTCCATGCAGGGGACCCAGGTTCAATTCTGGGCCAAGGCACCTCATGCACAGCCACCACTTATCTTTCAGTGAAGGCTGTATGTCGCTATGATGCTGAGCAAGGTTCATTGGAGCTTCCAGACTAATATGGACTAGGAAGAAATGCCTGGGACCTACTTCCAAGATCAGCCAATGGACCACAAAGGTCCAATCTGTATCCAGTCATTAGGATGGCCCAGGACCTGGCAGGATTTCCTTCACTTGTCCACGGGGTCACCTTGAGTTGGGCCAATGTCAGCCAGCAACAGCAACAAACCTGGTGACCGAGGACAGCATCCATGGAAGGAAAAGTCGGGATCTATGCACAGCCCGTATCACCTATCTTGAAAATGGTAGGCCTGCTAGCATTTGAGTTACCGAGATGAGCATTTTCACAGCAGGGGACACCTCAACAGAGGAATGCTCTATTTATGGACTAAGCAAAGAACATGTCTATTTCATGCTCATTTTAACATCTCGGATGGCTGCTAGTTTCCACAAACCTCTCAGTCCCTTCAATTTTCCAACATTTACCCATTCTGCAATGTGATCAATCCTAACACAGAGACAGCAAGACTTCACAGGGTGCTCCTCAAGAAGAAATATTCATTTGACTCCTAACATGGACTTCTTTAGTTTAGTTGGCCTGGGCCAGAGGTCCAGGTGGAAAAGGGAGACTGCCCTTCAATTTTAAAACTATTCTTATTGATGCCTTTGAATTACAGTGTTTGTGAAGAATGCTGAACATACCATAGACTTCCAGAAGAACCAAGAGATCTGTCCTTGAAGCACAGTGAGAGAGCTCCACAGAAGTGTGGGTGGCATTGCAGGTTCAGCAGGTGACATTTCTACAATCACATTTGAATGTGATGTAACAATGCCCATGCATATAACAGAGCTAAAACGAGCAATGTTATGATAACTTCTTAGCCACAGCCAGACACCTTGAGAGAGTGAGTCATTGGGCCTGCAGGCTTGGGACCCTGGCTCCAGGGTCCATCAAGCTCAATTGGCACAACATGTAGCTTCTTATGCACATGGGTGCGGGACAACAAATAAGGAAGACTAAAGAAGAGTTGATGCTTTTGAGTAGCAGTGCTTGCAAAGAATGCTGAAAGTACCCCGGACTGCCAAAAGAACTAACAAATCTGTCCTTGCAGAAGTGCAGCCAGAATGCTCCTTGGAAGCGAGAATGGCCAGACATCATCTCACCTGCTTTGGTCATGTTGTCAGAAGAAACCATTCCTTGGTGAAGGATATCATGCTTGGCAAAGTGGAGGGTCAGCAAAAAAGGGGAAGACCCTCAACAAGATGGAATGACACATTGACATGGCTGCAATGATGGGCTCGAGTGTAGCAAGAACTGTGAGGCTGGCACAGGACCAGGCAGTTTTTAGTTCTGTTGTACATAAGGTCACTATGAGTTGGAGACAACTTGACAGCACCTAACAACAAGAGCAAAAGCAGTCCACAAAAACATCATTCTACATCCTACTTTGGTGAGTAGTGACTTAGGTTTTAAAAGCTTGCAAGCAGCCATCTAAGATACAACTATTGGTCTCTCCTTGTCTGGAGCAAAGAAGAGTGAAGAAAACCAAAGATCGATGTCCAAGGAAGTAGTGGACCATGTGAACCTCAGCCTACATGACTATGAGACCAGAACTAGATGGTGTCTGGCTACCAGTGCCAAGCGCCCAGAAAGGGATCAAAATTGGAGATCCTGGATAGAATGGGGGAGAAATGTGGAACAAAACTCAAAATCATAAAAAAAAAAAAAAAAACAGGTTTGCTGGTCTAATAGAGCCTGGTGGAACCACTGAGACTATGGCACCTAGTCACCCTTCAAGCCTGGAACTGAACTGATTCCTGTGGCTTGACTTCCAGTGAAACAATGCACAGATCTACAAACTGAACAATTACACCAGGTAGGTACTCTCCTTAGAACAATCAACCATAGGAGATCAGAAGGGCAGCGTTTGCACAGGGAGAAGTTTCAGAGGGCAGGAATGCATAGGAAAGAAGGACACAGGGTAAAGGTAGCCACAGCAAGGAAGTGGGAAGAGGGCTGTTACTTTATGGCAATCCCAATCAATGTCATGAAACAAAATCTGTATGAATTGTTGAATGGAAAATGAATTTGCACCATAAACTTTCACTCAAATTACCAAAAAAAAAAAAAAGTGAGGATGGTGAGTGACACTTTGTTTCTTGTACTTTGGACACTGTGGTAGTTAAGGCTGTGTCAACTTGGCTGGGCCTGGTTTTGAGTGGCTGGGCAGCTGGATGTAGTGATTCCCCATGATGAGACTGGTCATCAACTCCATGGTGGAATCTCTTGGAGCAGCTGAATAGCTGCTTTAGGGATGTTGGCTGCTTCTAGTATGTAAGAAGCAACTTTAATGAAGGTCTCCGGTTTTTTTGGCGTGCTTGGACCCTGCATGTAGCTGAGTCTTCCATCAGCATCCTGCCATGCTCTGTCAGTCTTGTGACTTTTAATGGACTTGAATCAATGGGTTGCTGTGTGGTTTGATAATATAAGGACTGCCTTTTTACTTGTCAACCTTGGGTATGTCATCCTCAGCAGCCAGCATCTGCCTGAGTGAAGAGATGCCTCTAGCTTCAGTGGACCGGAAGCAAGAGGCAGAGCTGAAGCCCAAGGTCCAGGGGCTTTCACGCAGCCCCTAGAGCCTGGCACTTTGAACTTGGACTTAAACCCTCCAAACTGCAAAAGAACAAACTCCTGCTTGTTAAAGACATTCCATTTATGGTATATTCTCTTAGAGCAGCACTAGGGAACCAAAACAGATATATTATCAGGAGGCACCAGTCCCTGGAGAAGGACATCATGTTGTAAAGTAGAAGATCACCAAAAAAAGAGGAAGACCCTCAACAAGATGGATTGACATAGTGTCTACAACAATGGACTGAAACCTAGCAACAATTGTGAAGATGGCACATGACCAGGTAGTGTTTTGTTCTCTTGTACACAGGGTTGCTGTGAGTCAGAACTGACTTGATGGCATGTAACAACAACAACAACAGGAACGTTCTGTTTCCAGGGAGGCTCACTGTTAATCAAGCACGCTTATCCAGTCTGCAAACTGCAAACCTAACTGCCAAGTCTAACCAGCTTTGCTCTTGATAACATGTAAGTACACAGTGATATTAACAATCTGACTGTCATTGAGCTTCAAGTGTTAGACATCTCCTAAACCAGCAGATGTCCACAGAGCTGTCCCAACTGGATGCTATTGCTGCAGCAGGTGGCATGGCAGACTGCAGAGAGGGCTGTGTCCCTGTTTGGTGTCAGGACTGCCACCTTGAAGGTGTCAGCACATCCTGCAAACACCAGAATTAGGAGGCACTGGTCAAGAAGACCCTGAGGATCCTCAGGTGCCTCCCCACTGCATCCTTGCCCTGTTCCTGCTCCAACTACAGGGCAATAGTGAGTTTAAAGTACACACTCCAAGACATAACCCTGGTCAACATGAGGTGTGGAGCGGAAATGGAAGCAAGACCCAGAGTGTTGAGCAGGAGCCGAGACTCAGAACCAGAGAGGAGACCTTTCCCGGTTGAGCAGCGTGTGCTGGAGGTCCCTCCATCAGCAGCAGCCAGGAGGAAGCTTACTTACCGTGGTGGATCCCTGTAGTACCGGGGACTGAGCCACTGACGGGAACTTAGTTTTGAACGAGGTGCCCAGTGGGCCACAGGAGAAATTGCAATGTCTGTGTGCAAACGGGAAGAGGAAAATTAACCACACCACACACACACACACACACATTCACACACAGACACACTTACACACTAGAAACTAAGATAAGCTCGGAAATCAAAATTCCAAAGCACACTATGCAAAGCAGTTACCATGGAGGTTGGTTCTCCATGAATTCCAAAGAAAATTTAAGCAGTGGGACAGTCTTCCAAAGAGGGAAATCCCCCAATGACGAGTAATAAGAATGATGAAACAGAAAAGATACAAAA
>NW_006921968.1:1928461-1933865 GCF_000298275.1 Orycteropus afer afer | reverse complement strand
AAAGCTTTACCTTATCCATAGGACTAAGGCTGGGTTTACTCAGATGATGCAGCTCTTTCCCAGTCCTATTTTGAGAGCCTTCTAACCTAATGGGACTGTTCATAAAGTTGCACGGTAATGTGTCAGTGTTTCTTTGCTATTCATAAGGTTTTCCCTGGCCAATTCTTTGAGAAGTGGACAGCTTCTTCCTTCTTCCTAGTCTGTCTCAGTCTTTAAGCTGGGCTGATAGAGGTAGAGGGTCAGCAAAACAGAGGAAGAACCTCCACGAGATGACAGTGGGCTCAAGCATAGCAAGGATCGTGAGGGTGGTGCTGGACTGGGCAGTGTTTGGTTCTGTTGTGCATAAGTTGGAGTGGACTCGATGGCACCTAACAACAATGACAACAGGAATATGGCTCCACTCTTGTCAGATTCTGTCTGGTTTTCAGCGATATTTTTGCAATCACTTTGACTTCATAAAATATTGCAGTAAAATACTATTTATCCTGATGACTAAGTTTTTGACACTTCTCTTGAATGTTGTGTCTGAGGAAGATGCCTTACTGTAGGGTCTTATTTCCCAAGAGAGGAATGTTTCCATCGGGACACATAGCAATGGTTCCACTAAATAAAAGTTGAAGCAGTGACTGGCCATTTTTATGTTACATGGCCCTATACTGGCTCCAATAAATGACTCTAATTACAGGAGGATTTGAGAATACTGCTACAAAATAGGCACAGGGAAGACTGTGTTTAGAATCCATGGGAGTACTGGGAATTCCTCTTATGACTTTTATGTACAATGGTAATTTTTTAAAAATTTATTTTATTTTTTCTTGAGACTATGCACAACAGAACATACACCAATTCAACAACTTCTACGTGTATAAGTCAATGAAGTTGGTAACATTCTTCAAGTTGTGCAACCATTTTCATGTTCCTTTTCTTAATTGCCCCTCCCCCATTCATGTGAAATCACTGACCCCTAAGTTTCCTCTCTAATCTTTGGAGTTGCTGTTGTCAGTGTGATCCCACAGAGACCTTCAAAGAGCCCAAAGCTCAAGGCACACATTCTTTACTATTTAAGCTAAACTATTGTTTGTGTTCAAGAAGAACTCAGTAGATGTTTTATGGTTTAAGGTTTAAAGATTATCTCAGGGAATTTTGGGGGGAGTTCTTCTAGTCTTCATGGCTCCAGAAAGTCTAGCATCCATGTGAATGTGAAATTCTGTTCTACACTTCCCCTCTTTTGATTAAGATTCTTCTAGAGAATCTTTGATGAAAACGTTCAGTAATGGTAGTAGGCACCATTCAGTTCTTGTAGTCTCATGACGAAGGAGGCAGCTGTTCATGAAAACATTTAGCCGCACATCCTATTTCCTCCTTCTGTTACTGACTGTGCCTTCATCCTCTGTTACCCCAGGCGAATAGAGATCAATTGTTGTGGCTTGGATGGCCACTTGCAAGCTTTTAAGACCCCAGGTACAATGCAATAAACTAGAAGATAGAAGAGAAGCATTAAACATGATATTAGGACAATTGACTGGGGTATTCCATGAAACTGTGACCCTAAACCTCCAAACCATGAAACCAACTCCCAGAAGGGATATGAGTGGGATCCAACTCGACCGCAGTGAGTTTGGTTTGGTTTGGTTACATAACTACTACAAGTGGATGGTTTAAATAACAGAAAGTTACTTTCTCGCAGTTCAGGAGGCTAGAAGTCTGAATTCAAGATGTGGAAAACATTTGAATAGCCCTGAAACGTTGTCTGATATAGCACCAGAAAATGAGCCCCTCATGTTGGAAAGCACTCAAAATATGACTAAGGAAGAGCTATCTCCCCAAAGTGTAGTCAACCTTAATGACATGGATAGAGTAAAGTTTTGGGGACCTTCATTTGTTGATAGGTCATGACTCAAAATGGGAAGAATCAGCTGCAAATATTTGTTAATAATCAGAAGATAGAATTTATAAAGTATGAATCTAGGAAAATTGGAACTTGACAAAAATGAAATGGAATGGATAAAGATTGATATCCTAGACATTAATGAGCTAAAATGGACTGGTTTGGGCCTTTTTGAATCAGACAACTATATGACCTATTATGACAGGAATGAAAAATTAAAGAGGAATGATGTCACATTCCTTGTCACAAAGAGCATCTCAAGATTTATCCTGAAGTAAAATGCTGTCAGTGATAGGATAATATCCATACACCTACAAGGAAGACCAGTTAATACCATTAGTATTCAAATTTACACACCAGCCACTAAAGCCAAAGATGAAGACATTGAATATTTTTACCAACTTCTGTGATCTGAAATTGACAAAATATGCAATCAAGATGTATTGATGATTATTGGTGATTGGAATGCAAAAGTTGAAAACAAAGAAAAATCATCTGTGGAAAATAAGGCTTTGGTGACAGAAATGATGTCAGAGTTTGCATGAAAGAATTTTCCCAAACCAACGACTTATTCATTGCAAATACCTTTTTTCAACAACATAAATAGTGACTATACATGTAGACTTTAACATTCAAAACCAAATTCACTGCTGTCGAATTGGATCTGACTCACAGAGACCCCTCCTTGGGTTTCTGAGGTGGTATCACTATGGAAATAGATTTCCCAGCCTTCTTTCCAAGGACAGGTGGGTGGGTTTGAACCACCAGCCTTCTGGTTAGCAGTCAAATGCCTTAGGAACTGTGCTACCAGAGCTGGAATACACAGGAATAAGATCGACTATATCTGTGGGAACTGGAGATGGTGAAGCTCATCATCATCATTAGTCAAAATGAGGCCAGCAGCTGACTGTGGAACAGACCAATTGCTCATACACAAGTTCAAGTTGAAACTGAAGAAAATTAAAGTCCACAAAAGCCAAAGTACCACCTTGATTATATCCCATCTGAAGAATAGATTTGACACATTTAGTACCAATGACCAAAGACTAGATGAGTTGTGGGATGATGTCAAGAGCATCACACATGAAGAAAGCAAACAGTCATTAAAAAGACAAGAGGGGGGAAAAAAAGATCAAAATGGATGTCAGAAAAGATTCAGAAAATTGCTCTTCAATGGAGAGTGGCTAAGGCAAATGGAAGACATGGTGAAACAAAGAAATGAACAGAAGATTTCAAAGGTACATTGAGAAGACAAAGTAAAGGATTATAATGAAATGTGCAAAGACCTGGAGTTAGAAAACCAAAAGGGAAAACATACTTAGCATTTCTTGAGCTGAAATAACTGAAGGGAAAATTCAATCTTTGAATTGCAATATTGAAGGATTCCATAGGCAAAATATTAGACAATGAAGGATGCATAAAAAGAAGATGGAAGGAATACACAGAATCACTGTTCCAAAAATAATTGGTCCATGTCCAACTGTTTCAGGAAGTAGCATATAATCAAGAACCAATGGTATCGAAGGAAGAAGTCCAAGCTTCACAGAAGGAATTGGTGAAAAACTGGCTCCAGAAACTGACAGAATACCAACCACAGAGATGTTTCAACAAATAGAGGCCACCCTGGAGGTGCTTACTCATTTATGCCGAGAAATTTGGAAGACAGCTACCTGGCCAACTGACTGAAAGGGATTAGTATTTGTGCCTACTCCAAAGAAATGCGATCCAACAGAATGTGGAAAATATCAAATAATATCATTAGTATCACATGAAAGTAAAATCTTACTGAAGATAATTCAAAAATGGTTGCAGCAGTATATTCAAAGGGGACTTCCAGAAATGCAAGCTGGATTCAGAAGAGGACATAGAACAAGGTATATCATTGCCGATGTCAGAAAGATCTTGACTGAAAGCAAAGAATATCAGAAAGATGTCTACCTGTGTTTTACTGACTATGTAAAGGCATTCGACTACATGGGTCATGACAAATTACAGATAACATTGTGAGGAATGTGAATTTCAGAACACTTAATTGTTCTCATGAGGAGTCTGAACATAGACTAAGAGGCAGTCATTAGAACAGAACAAGGGGATAATGCATGGTTTGAAATCAGGAAGGCTATGCCTAAGGGTTGTATCCTTTCATCGTACTTATTCAATCTGTATACTGAGAAATTATCCAAGAAGCTGAAGAAAAATGCATCAGGATTAGAGGAAGACTCATTAAGAAACTTCAGATGAATGATGATAAGCAGTGAGCTGGGAGATCATTGCAGCATACAAAATGAAGAGAACTGATGATGGCTCCAGCCAAGATGGCGGCAGTGGAGGTGGAAAGAAAGACTCTGGTTATATTTTAATGACAGAATCTCTATGCATGTGAGAGCATAAGAGAAAATGGGAGTCAAGGATGACTCAAGATTTTTGACTCAAGGGACTTCTGGTAATATGGAGCAATAATCAGACAAGCTACACAGACCCTCTTCAACAAAGAAAAGAGAAACCAATTGACATAGATACAGAAGATAATCCCAGAGCCCTGAACTTTGAAAGAAAGTATACAGAAGTGGACTAGGCACCAACTAGTGGATAAACTTCAACAAAAACATTGAGTACAGAGATAGCTGGAGCAGTGGACTGTCAGCTACTCTAACAGGACCAACAGCCTGAATATTTCCAAGTGGTGTTGAGAATTGATGTAAAGACGGGTCTGGTCACCAAGGACTGCAGGGACGACTGCACAGGTGGCCTATGACAAGGAAGAGAAACAGCAAGGAGGGAGACAACCTGAGCTGTGAACTTTTGACTGTCTGGAGGGTGCAGCCATTTTGAATGTTTATAATTGGTGGCCACCTTGGATGATTAAAGTGACCGAGGGTGCAGCCATTTTGAACCTTTACAAGTGGTGGTCAGTTTACATATTGAAAGTGATAGAGGGCACAGCCATTTTGAATGTTTATAAGCAATGGCTATTTTGGATTTTAAAGTGACAGCATTCTCATTCAGATGCCAGGGACCTAAGGGTAGGTTCTGTTTGCAAGGAAACATGGGAGGCTAAAAATGGGAAGGGAGACAGCTGGTGAGTGTATAAGTTCTGCCAACTAGCAAATAGAGGAGGACAGCACAATATCCTGCTTATGTAGATAACATCCAAACAAAACAAAGAACATGAAAATCATGGCCAAGTCACTCCAACATACAATCACCAATTAAGGACAAACACAAAAATGTCACAAAGGTTTAGAGACAACAGAGCATGACAGCGCACACAAAGAAGCAAGATAAAGCAGGAGAAACTAAGGACCAGCATATAGACAGAAAACACATCCCAGAGAAGACACAGCATTGGAACTCCCTGATAAGGAATTCAAAAGAATTATATTTAGGTATCTTCAACAAATTGAGAGACAGATCAAGGAAAATACTGACACAATTGGAGAAAACCCTAGAACAGTTTTGAAAGACAATACAAGAACAAAATGACAAAATAAATGAAAAATTAGAGATGATACAAAA
>NW_006921968.1:1925678-1928361 GCF_000298275.1 Orycteropus afer afer | reverse complement strand
TAAAAGTTATAAAATGCTAAAAGGTCAGCAGAATAGGTTTACACAGAGAGAGAGAGTTCTAGGAAGCAGAAAAGGTCCGTACAGAATTGGAAGGCAAGAGCAAGGTGCTGAACCCAAGCACTGAGAAAATATGAAATATAAAAATGACCCTAACATGGAATAAGGATAAATTGAGAAGCTCCAGCATTCGCTTGAAGTAATGATCAAATAAAAGGGTGAGCAGGCAATATTGGAGGTGATATGGCTTAGAATTTTCCTGAAGTAAGTTAAGCACAAGTTTGTGTGTGTGTTCTGAGTGCATACCAAAACTGCACATCCAGTGCTCTACAGGGTAAATTTACATAGATAGATAGATAGATAGATAGATAGATAGATATAGATATAGATAGATAGATATAGATATAGATATAACCTAAGGCACCTGACTGCTAACCAGAAGGCTGGCGGTTCAAACTCACCAGTCACTCCTTGGAAGGAAGGTTGGGCAATCTACTTCCATAGTGATACTGCCTTGAAAACCCAAGGAGGGGTCGCTATGAGTTGCAGATGACTCAATGGCACATAACAACAACAACAACACATGTATATATAAGTCTACATGTAACTACATCATAATGAAACCAAAGAGCATCAGGAGTATGCAGACAAGTATAAAGGCTTCCAGGAAAAGAAAAAAAAAAAAAAATCAACCCACAAAAGACTGGTAACCTGGGAATAGATGTTAAAATTAACTGCCACCTAGAAAAATAAAGGATTAAGTCCATCAATTAAAGGATTGAGTGTACGGAGGTGGAATGATTGCCAGGGATGAAAGTAGAAGCAGCACCTTCAAAAAATGCAATTCCATGGTATCCCATGGCAGACTGGTGCCACCAAGAACCACACACTGTTATCACAAGAGTGCAGCTGACTTAGTTTCCTAGGTCTGCTGTAACAGAAATACTGGAAGAGGGTGACTTAAAGAACAGAAATGCATTTTCTCACAGTGACGGGGGGTGCAAGTTCAGATCAGGGTCTGGACTGTGTTGATTTCTTCTGTGGCCTCTCGCTTAGTGTCTGGGTTCCCACCAACCCTTCGGGGTCCTTCGCTGGAAGATGGGTCCTACACGGTGGCTGTCTTCTGCTGTGTGCGTGGCTCTGTGTCTATTCTGCTCCTTTGGTCACTCAGGGGGAATTAGGTTAAGGTCATGCCACTCCAGTATGTTGTCATTAACATAAAAAAACAATACACTATTTCCAAGCCAACACATGGGTACAGTTTCAACACATATTTGGGGGGACACAATTCAATCCTTAACAGTGTCTTTCAGCTCTTTCTGACTTTTGGGAAAAGTCTGAGAAATCTTTGGATTTGTCCATGAACAAATCTCAAAATTACCATTTCTCTCTTGCTCCCCTTCACCCACCTCCAAAAACCCTTGATCACAGAAACTCCCTCTCCCTACTCCTCACTCCTGAGCCCCACTCAGGAAACTCTTCAACCAGTAGCATGGGAGAACGTTGTGTTAGCTTTTATCTTTTCTTTAACTTTCACCACCACCAAAAGGAATGTCATATTAGACAGAGGACTTGACCAGACCCTGTAAGAACATGTAAGTTACATGGCCATTTGACTCAGATTCTGTTAAATAAAGTTTAATGAAGTTAAACTTGCTGATCAGTAGAGTCCATTAAACTTTATTTAGCAAAATCTGAGTCATGCCAGTCCTCTCGGTTGAAAAACAAAGAAGCAAAGAAGTAGATTTTGAAAATGTTGATGATATTTCTTCCATTAAAGCAACGTTATAAGAAAATCTATTTCTGGGATAAATAAAATACTTACATTGTATGTTATTAATTTCAATACACCTACCTTCAACATGTCCATAATTTTTGGACTACTTTAATGTAGACAAAAAGTTAAATATTAAAACAAAAAATGCGTACATGGGCATACATTTTTCTTTTGAGCAAATCTGCTGCAAAAGACTTCTTTAAAGTGTTAAAGAGCAAGGAATAATGTACACCTGACCTAAGCCACAGTAATTTCAATTGCCTTATGTGCATGTGGAAGCTGGACAGTTAAGGAAGACTGAAGAAGAGTTGATGTCTTTGAGTTGTGGTGCTTGGTGAACAAATCTGAAAATAGCCTGGAGTGCCAGAAGAATGAGTAAATTTCTCCCAGAAGTGTAACTAGAATGATCCTTAGAAGGAAGACTGGTCAAACTTCCTCTCATCTACTTTGGTCATGTTATCAGAAAGGACTAGTCCCTGGAAAAAGATATGCTTGGTAAAGTAGTAGTAGTAGTTGTTGTTGTTAGGTGCCGTCGAGTCATCTATGACTCATAGTGACCCCATGCACAGCAGAACACTGCCCGATCCTGCGCCACCTCCATGATCCCTGTTATACTTGAGCCCATCATCACAGCCACCATGTCAATCCATCTCGTTGAAGGCCTCCCCTTCTTTCGTCAACCCTCGACCTTACCAAACATGATATCCTTCTCCAAGGAATGGTCCCTTCTGACAACATGACCAAAATAAGTGAGATGAAGTCTGGACATTCTAGCTTCCAAGAAGCATTTTGGGTGCACTTCCTCCAGGACAGATCTGTTAGTTCTTTTAGCAGTCCATGATACCTTCAGCATTCTTCACCAGCACCACAACTCAAAAGCATCAACTCTTCTTCGGTCTTCCTTATTCA
>NW_006921968.1:1889138-1890031 GCF_000298275.1 Orycteropus afer afer | reverse complement strand
TAGGGAAATACTAAAAGAAGATAATAAAACAGCTGTTGTTTAGGTGCTGTTAAGTCAGTTTTGACCAATAGTGACCAACCCTAAGTAAACCAGTATGAAACTCTGCCCGCTCTTAGGTCATCCTCATAATTGTCATTGTGTTTGAGTGCATCATCATGCCCATTGTGTAAATAAAACACACGAGCTATTAACTTCTCTTGCAAGTGGATTGTCACTGCTCTGTTAGCTGGAGTGGCACCCTGTTCACCCAAAAGATTGATTTCCAACTACCTCAACATTTTCTGTGATGCTGTTAATGTTAGCCAATGGCTGTGACAAAGCCCATGGCCTCAAGCGTTTAGAACTGCCTTCAGATTGGAAAAATGTGGACAAAACACAAGGCCCTTGGCCTTGCATAAGTTCACTGTGTGCAGTTGTGCATACGATGCTGATCCCGTGGACACCTGAGCCATGTGTGTGGTGTTCTGTGGAACCAGGTGTCGTCCAGTCCACCCAGAGTCATGGTGGCCCCACGTGTTTCAGAGTAGAACTGTGTTCGATGGGGTTTTCAATAGCACCAGAATTTTTATGCAAATCAGGAACATAGGCCTTTTTAGACAAAGATCTGGCAGCAGAATCTGTGGCAGCACTGAAATGATTTAGAAGATAAAGGTGTGTTAGCATCCTGGATACCAAATACAAATGAAGGATCAAATGTTCTCTCAGCAGCTACAGTTCGAGTCAGTCATGTGGCCAACACTAAACTGTGTCCTTCCTGGTGACCGGGGGACTGTCCCTCTAGATCAGGACACAGGACCAAACAGCCCCTTCATGTTCACAATGACAGTGTCAAGTTAGGGAAGGCAAGAGTGTACCTAAGTGCAGGTCACACCCATACTCCTCAGGCAGAGCTG
>NW_006921968.1:1877405-1888333 GCF_000298275.1 Orycteropus afer afer | reverse complement strand
ATACATACATACATACATACATAAAAGATACTCATTGCCATCAATTCCAAATCATAGCAACCTCCACTGGGTTTCCAAGGCTGTCAATCTTTATGGAAGCAGATTACCTCATCTTCCTTCTACAGAATGGCTGTTGGGTTCAAGCTACTAGCCTTTTGGTTAGCAGCCAAATGCCTTAATCACTACACCACCAGATCTCCTATTTGGTGAGATAAGGTCAGTATTTAATGTCCCATGGACAAGATAGTTAACATAGAAAAGATTACAAAAGCATTACCCAGGCCCAGAAAATGCAGATAATTGGAGAACCAGGTCAAGGCCAACTAGCTGCAAAGTTAATGATGCTCGGTCTCAAGATGCTGACTTGGGCTCCCTAAGTCCCTTCTGCCTAGGATCAAGGCCACAACTAGAAGTGTGTGAGATTTCACGTGAGTGTTCCAGAGGCGAGGAGGGACCAGAGGACACCCCACCTGGGCAGCAGGGATACCACATCTGTTCTGTGCCATTCTTGCCAAAACACAAAACATTAATCTCACTGTAAGGAGGCATTAGAGATGGACAGCATCTGAGTCCACTCCAGTGCATGGTGACCCCATGTGCTACACAGTGAACTGTTGCCCAGCCCTGCATCATCCTCACAATGGCTGGCACACTCAAGTCTGTTATTGCAGCTATTGTATCAACTTGTGTCACCGATGGACTCCCTCACCCTCACTGGCCCTGTACTTCACCACACACATGTCATCTTCCAGCAGCTGGTTCCCCCAATGAAGTGTCCAAAGCAAATTAGTCAGACAATGTTCTGTTGTGTTTCATAAGGTTTCATTGGCAAATTTTCAGAAGCAGATCACCAACTCTTTCTTCCTAGTCTTAGTCTGGAAGCTCCGGAACCTGCCTACCATGGGTGTTAGAAATGCTGGCGGCATAGCTTCTGGCATCCCAGCAACACATAAACCACCACAGTACAACACACTGACAGAGGGGTTGCGGATATCCCTTTACAGTCTTCCGAAATTTAAAACCTGGTGTTTTGGTTACTTCGTTCTGCTTTAACAGAAAATACCACAAATGGGTCACACGGCTTTAACAAACAGGAGTTCATTCTCTTACAGTTTTGGAGGGTAGAAGTCCAAGTTCAAAGTGGTAGGTTTAGGGGCTGGGTGAAAGCCCCTTGATCTTGAGCTTCAGCTCTGCCTCTTGCTCCCTGCCCACTGAAGCTAGATGTGTCTCTTCACTCAGGTAGCTACTGGCTGGTGAGCCCAACAAGCCCAAGGCTGACAAATAGAATGGCACAGTCCTAATATTACCAAACCACACAGCAGGCAGTTGATTGAAATATCATTAACAGTCCCAAGATAGGCAAACAACATGGCCGGCTGCTGAATAACAACTGAGCTACATGCAGGATTCAAGCATACCAAAACCAGCAGACCATTCCCAAGGCTTCTTCTTATATACGGGAAGCAGACCACATCCCTAAGCAGCTTCTCAGCTGCTCATGGAAGATTCCACCATGGAGTTGATTGCCAGTATCACCATGGGGGATAACTACCACCAGCTGCTCAGCCACTCAAAACCAGGCCCAGCAAAATTGACATATAACCTTAACTACCACACATGGAAAATGATGAACTAGAGTAGTTTGATAAATGTGCCTAAGAGAATGAGGATAATGACCACAGAACCTGGGGGCACATCTCTTTGGACCACATCAGATAGACCTCCTCTGTGCAGCTACCCATCCTCCCAACCTCTGCAGTTGGTCCCCACCCAACTACCCTTATCATCACCTTCTCTGACTCCTCCTTTTCTTTTTTATGAAGACCCACTCAGATAATCGAAGATAATCTACCCATCTCAAGATCTTCACCTTAACCATATATGCAAAGTCCCTTTTGCCATGTAAGGTAGCATGGTTACAGATGGAGGATTAGGACATGGGCATTTTTGAGGACATTACCCATCCTAATACAAGCCACCATGGGAGAGATAAGAGTTGATGGATGTGAAGCACTTTGCATAAAGCAAAACTCAATCATCATCTCATCACTACCATGAAGAGCAAGGATTCAAAATGTTTAGACAAAAACAGTCTGAGCCTTAGTGGACTTAGTGGAGTAGAATGCAAGAGGGTCTCACAGGACAAGCCTGCAAGTCACAACTTCTGCAATGAGAACTTGGAGCAGCTGACTGTATTTTACATAGACAGCTGGCATGGGGAATGGCCAGTTTAAGCAGAAATGAACGTGCACTGTCATCTGCTGGCTTCAACAGATAAGGACAGAGCCAAGGAAGCCTGCTTGGACATTTGCAGTAGTTCAACTTGGAAGTCCATCTGAGAAGATGAAACAGTCATGACTAGGAGGGAAGAAGGAAGATGGGAAGACAAGTCAGCAGGGAAGATTGGCAGATATTGCAACCAACTAGACGCTAAAGACTTATGGGTGGTTGTTGTCCCACAGGGGTCAGGAGGACAGGAAGTTGCAGGGAGGAGGTCACTCTGATGTGATGCAGAGAGATGTGCTCCCAGGCTTTGTGGTCGTTAAATGCAAACTCACTCTCTTACATGTATTTACTATATTATTCTACTTTATAGTTTTCCATGTTTTAACTAGTAAAAAAAATATAAAGGAGCATTCACTATTCCTTTGTCTGTTTGTTGTACTGTGGTGGCTTGTGTGCTGCTGGGAACTATACCACAAATATCAGCAGAGTCATCCACGGTGAGAGGAGAGGTGTCAGCAAAACTTTCAGACTAAGGGAGACTAAGATGAAAGGGCTACAAAACTACTGAAAATTTACCATTGAAAACCTTATGGTTCACAACAGAATATTATCTGATTCATTTGCTTTGCTATTCACTTGCTTTGGACACATCATGAAGAAGACATTATCTCTAGAGTACATGATATTTGGTAAAGTGGAAGGCAGGGGACTCTTGGTGAGATGGATTGGTACAATAGCTACAACAATGGTCTCAAATGTATCAGTGACTGTGACGATGATGCAAGTTTCTGTTTTGTTCTGTTGTACATAGTGTTGTCATGAGTTAGAGTAAACTGAACAACACCTGTCTAGTTAGCTAACTATTGCTCAATCAATTAATAATCTATCTATCTATCCATCTATCTATCTCCACCAGTAATCTATCAGTGTGTTGTACTGTGGTGGCTTGCATGTTGCTGTGAGGGTGGAGGATATGCCACCAGTATGTCAAATGCTAGCAAGGTCACCCATGATAGACAGGTCTTCAGCAGAGCTCCCAGACTAAGACAAACTTGGAAGAAGGAAGTGGTCATCCACTTCTCAAAGAATTGGCCAATGAATAGCAGTGAAAAATTGTCTGATATATTACTAGAAAACTTTATGAATAGCCTTGAAACATTGTCTGACATAGTGCCTGAAGATGAGCCCCCTAAGATCAGAAGCACTCAAAATACCACTGGGGAAGAGCTGCCTCCTCAGAGTAGAGTTGGCCTTAATGATGTGGATGGAATAAAGCTTTTAGGACCTTCATTTGCTCATGGGGCACTCAGAGAGGGAAGAAATAGCTGCAATCATCCATTAATAATAGAAATGTGAAATGTGTGAATGTAGGGAAATTGGAAGTTGCCAAAAATAAAAAAGAACATATGAAGATCGATATACTGGGTGTTAGTGAGCTGAAATGAACTGGTTTTGGTCATTTTGAATCATAAAATAACATGATCTATTATGCCAGGAATGACAAATTGAAAAGGAATGACATTGCATTTATCATCACAAAGAATGTTTCAAGATTCTATCCTGAATTACAATTCTGGAAGTGATAGGAAAATATCCATAACCTTACAAAGAAGACCAGTTAATACTACTATTATTCAAATTTACACACCAACCACTAAAGCCAAAGATGACGAAATTGAAGATTTTTACTAACTTCTGCTGTCTGGAATTAACCAAATATACAATGAAGATCAATGGATTATTGCTGGTGATTGGGATGTGAAAGCTGGAAGCAAAAAAGACTCATCAGTAGTTGGAAAAGACTCATCAGTAGTTGGAAAAGATGGCCTTTGGATGGAAATGACACCAGAGATTGCATGACAGAATTTTGCAAGACCAACAACTTATTCACTGCAAACATCTTTTTTCAGAAACATAACTGGTGGCTATAAATGTGGACATTACCAGGTGGAATATGCTGGAATCAGATAGACTACATCAGTGGAAAGAGGTCATGGAGAAGCTCAATATCTTCAGCCAAAACAAGGCCAGGTGCTGACTGTGGAACAGACCATCAACTGCTCATATGCAAGTTCAACTTGAAGCTGAATACCATTAAAACAAGTCTGAGAGAGCCAAAATTTGACCTCTTTTATATCAATATGAAGAAAACAAAAATCCTCACAACTGGACCAATAAGCAACATCATGATAAATGGAGAAAAGATTGAAGTTGTTAAAGACTTCATGTCACTTGGTTCTACAGTCAACACCAATGGAAGCAGCAGTCAAGATATCAGACATCATATAGCATTGGGCAAATCTGCTGCAAAGGACCTCTTTCAAGTTCTGAAGAGCAAAGATGTCTCCTTGAAGACTAAGGTGCACTTGATACAAGCCATGGCATTTTCAGTCACCTCATATGCATGTGAGAACTGGACAATGAAGAAGGAAAACTGAAGAATTTATGCTTTTGAGTTGTGGTGTTGGCAAAGAAAGCTAAAAGTACCATGGAACTAACAAATATGTCCTGGAGGAAATGCAGCCAGAACGTTCCATGGAAGCGAGAATGACAAAACTTCGTCTCACCTACTTTGTTCATGTTGTCAGAAGGGACCATTCCCCAGAGAAGGATATCATACTTGGCAAAGTGCAGGGACAACAAAAAAGGGGAAGGCCCTCAACAAAATGGATTGACACAGTGGCTGCAACTATGGGCTCAGGTATAACGAGGATTGTGGGGCAGATGCAAGACTGGGCTATGCTTTGTCTTGCTGTAAATGAGGTTTCTATGAGTCAGAGGTGACTCAACGGCACTGAACAACAACATTATATCTTACCCTAACTTAGAGATCATCTGAAGAATACAGTTGGTGAAGTGAACACTCATGACCAAACAACACAGAGTTGTGGGAGGACATGAAGAACATCAGCCACGAAGAAGACAAAATATCATTAAAAGGACAGGAAAGGAAGAAAAGACCAAATAGATGTCAGAAGAGACTCTGAAACTTGATCTTGAAAGGAGAGTAGCTAAAGCAAATGGAAGAAATGACAAGATAAAGGAGCTGAACGGATTTCAAAGAGCAGCTCCAGAAGACAAAGTCATTATTATAATGAAATGCACAAAGACCTGGAGTTAGAAAACCAAATCGGAAGAACACACTCAACATTTCTCAAACTGAAAGAAAGGAAGAAAAAGTTCAAACAGCACTGAAGGAATCAGCAAAAAACAAGGGTTCAGGAATTGACAGGATACCCATCAAGATGTTTCCACAAACGAATGGAGCACTGGAATCACTTACTCTTCTATGCCAAGTAATTTGGAAGACAGCTACCTGGCCAATTGACTGGAAGAGATCCATACTTGTCTCCATTCCAAAGAAAAGTGATCCAACAGAATGTGGAAATTATCAAACAGTGTCATTAATATCTCATGCGAGTAAAATATTGCTGAAGGTAATTAAAAAAAAGTTGCAGCAGTATATTGACAAGGAATTTCCAGAAATGCAAGCTGAATAAAGAAGAGGGTATGGAACAAAGGATATCATTACTGATATCAGATGGATCTTGACTGAAAGCTAAGAATACCAGAAAGACGTTTACTTGTGTTTCATTGACTATGCAAAGGCAATTAGCTGTATGGATCATAACAAATTCTGGATAACATTGTGAAGAATGGGAATTCCAGAACACTTAATTGTGCTCATGAGGAACATTTACATTGATCAGGAGACTGTGGTTGGAACAGAACAAGGGAATACCGCATGGTTTAAAATCAGGAAAACTTTGTGTCAGGGCTGTATCTTTTCACAATGCTTATTCAATCTGTATGCTGAGCAAATAATACAAGAAGCTGAACTATATGAAGGAGATGCAGCATCAGAACTGGAGACTCATTAACAATCTGAGACATGCAGATGACACAACCTTACTTGCTGCAAGTGAAGCAGACTTTAAGCACTTACTCATGAAGATTAAAGGCTTCCTCAGTCTGCAGTATGGATTACACCTCAATGTAAAGAAAAGGAAAATCCTCCCATTTCTAGCAGTAAAGAGCACCATGATAAATGGAGAAAAGATTGAAGTTGTCAAAGATTTTATTTTACTTGGATCCACAATCAACACCCATGAGAGTGGCATTAAGAAATCAGACAACGTATTGCACTGGGCACATCTGCTGCTGCAAAAGACCTCTTTAACATGTTGAAGAGCAAAGTTGTCACTTTGAAGACTAAGGTGCACCTAACCCAAGCTGTGGCATTTTCAATCATCATGCACCTGAAAGCTGGACAGTGAATAAGGAAGACCAAAGAAGAGTTCATGCTTTTGAATTGTGGTGTTGGTGAAGAACTCTGAAAATACCATGGACTGCCAGAAGAATGAACACATCTGTCCTGGAAAAAGTGCAGCCAGAATGCTCCTTGGGAGAATGGCCAGACTTCATCTCATCTACTTTGGTCATGTTGTCAGAAGGAACTATTCCCTGGAGAAGGATATACTGATAAAATTGAGGGTTAGCATTAAAGGGGAAGACCCTCAAGAAGATGGCTTGACACAGTGGCTTCAAAGATGGACTCAAGTGCAGCAAAGATTGTGAGGATGGTGCATGACTGGGCAGAGTTTTGCTCTGTTGTATATATGGTTGCTATGAGTTGGAGTTTACTCCATGACAACATCTATCTCTCTGCCTGTCTGTCTATCTATCTACCTACCTACCTATGTACCTATCCATATATTTATCCATCCATCCATCCGTCCATCCATCCATCCATCCATCTTTGTTAAGAGATAAATCACACTTCAGAATAGGAATTGCTGTTGTTAATGTTGGTGTTGGTGTTGTTATGTGCCATCGAGTCAGCCCCGACTCCTAGCGACCCCTCCTTGGGTTTCCGAGGCAGTTATCACTATGGAAGTAGGATTGCCCAACCTTCCTTCCAAGGAGTGGCTGGTAGGTTTGAACCGCCAGCCTCCTGGTTAGCAGTCAAGTGCCTTAGGCACTATGCTACTTACCATCAAATCAGTTCCTACTCATAGCAACACGATATACAATAGATTGAAGTACTACCTGAACCTGCACCATCCTCACAATCATTGCTGTGTTTAAGCCCATAGTTGTAGGCACTGTATCAACTCATCTCACTGAGGGTCTACCTCTTTTTTGCTGGTCTTCTACTTTACCAAGTGTGGTGCTCTTATCCAGGGGCTGATCTCTCTTGATAACATGTCCAACGTGTGTCAGATGATGCTTCATCATCTTTTCTTCTGAGGAGCACCGTGGCTGTACTTCTTCCAAGACAGATTTGTTCATTCTTCTGGCAGCCACCGATATAGTCAATATTCTTCGCCAATGCTGCAAATCAAAGGCATCAATTCTTCCTTGGTCTTCCTTATCCATTATCCACCTTTCCCATACATGTGAGCACGTTAACAATACCATGACTTGGGTGAGGTGCACCTTAGTCCTCAAAATGATTTTTAAAAACAGGAATTAGAGATCCTTAATTGATCTGAGTTTATTTTCTAATTCTGTCAAACAAGGATAGTTCTGACCCAGCCACCTTGAAGATCCAATAAGAACATGTAGAGAAACATGTCCAGGAACATGTTACACAGAAAGAAATTTAAATAGGCATTTGATAAAGAATACGTCTAAAACTGTAGTAAAAATGAACAAAGAAATGACTAGAGTGTTTTCCCTTCCTGCATTGTCTATGACATTGACATGTACACATGTAATCAAAGGATGAGTGTTTTTCCTTAAGAAAGTCTTGGCAGTAATTTGATAATAAACCAAACTCACTGTTGTTGATTCAGTATTTCTATGGAAATAGAAGGAGCTCTGGTAGCATGGTGCCTAAGGCACTTGATTGCTAACTAGAAGGCTGGAGGTTCAAACCCACCAGCCACTCCTTGGAAGGAAGGTTGGGCAATCTACTTAAATAGTAATAGCACCTCAGAAACCCAAGGAGGGGTCGCTATGAGTCGGGTCCAACTTGATGTCAAATACCAACAACAACAACAACATGAAAATAGATTGCCCAGTCTTCCTTCTGAGGAGTGGCGGCGGGGGGGGGGGGGGGTTGAACTGTCAGCCTTCTGGTTATCGGTCAAATGGTTTAGGCACTATGCCAGCTGAGCTCCAGAAAAAAATTAACTTAAACAATAATGAAAATGGCCCCATTTGTTAGGCTATAAAACCAAGCAGGATTCTTCTGAAATATAATATCTATATTTGCAATCACAACACACTCTTCCTACTATTCCTATTTGGAGAGCACTCAGTTCCATGCACAAGTTAATTAGAAATGTCAATTCATACTCACTGTGTGATCACATGGTAGGTATTCAAGGCTATCTGATATCTTTTATTCATAGTCTTTAAAAAGAAATGTATGACTGACAATGATAACCTAAATTGGTCCCCTAGTGTATATTTAGATGTTCATGTGAAAACCCACCAGGCAGTACTGCAGAAAAATAATTCTTATCCAATCTCTTGTAAACAAAAATAGTTAACTTTTTCCATTTTTTCTTAGCAACACAAAGTACTTAGCCAGGTTTTTCTATTATCTTTTTTGGCAACATGTTTATATGGTGATTCTTTATTTTTCCTCTTGAATTTTCTTACCTTTTATTTTTAAAAAATTAAAATATAAGTAACATTTAAAAAGATACTAGGACCCTTACTTTTTGATGAATTTTATTGAAATGTACAGTGAAATACACAGAACTAAAGTGACATATGTCAATGCATTTTTTTTGCAGTGTTCCCTCTCCTTCCCTACCACCCCTCATAACCAACAAAGAAAGTTCCCTTCCATATATAAACCTTTCCTTGACTTTTTACAATAATGAGCTAACTAATACTGTATTTGTCCTTCTGTGATTGACTTCTTTCACTCAGCATAATGCCCTCCAAGTTCATCCATGTTACGAGGTGTTTTGCAGATTCTACATTATTCTTTAAGGTTGCATAATATTCCGTTGTGTGTTCATACCAGTTTAGTTATCCATTCTTCTGTTGAAGTGCACATAGGTTGTTTCCGTCTTTTTGCTACTGTAAATAGTGCTGCAATGAACATGGGTGTGCGTATATCTGTTCTTGTCCTGGATCTCACTTCTTTAGGATATATGCCTAGTAATGGGATTGCTGGGTCAAATAGTATTTCTAATTCCAGCTTTTAAGGAATCATTGTACTGTTTTCCACAGTGGTTGTATCATTTTACAGTCCCACCAGCCATGTGTGAGAGTCCCAGTCTTCTGGGAATGTTAGCAAAGAAATTTTAATTGAAATTGTTGTCTTCCTCACTTTCAATTATAATGGAATATTTGAGTTCAGTTGGATAAATAGCTGAATCCAGACAAAATCTCATTTTGCTTGAAGTGAGTAAAACTCATTCATAATTGTCTTCTTTTCCTCTCTCTTCCCACCTTTTCCCAGGCAGGGTCTCTAAGAATTCGTGTGCACAACCACCTCCACAGTGGTCTGATAAATGCTGTTTGCATAAACAGCTTCAAGCACCCTGAAACCTGGAGTGAGAAGCATATTGCGTGGTGCCTTGACAACCGGAAGTCATTGTGACCACACTTAGGTGGCTAATTTCATTTCTTTCTCTGCTGCATGTACTCAATGTGACTCAGAGCCCTCAGGGCACAAGATGAGAACAGAAACTCCCAAAGTCAGCTCAATGTGGAACAAACTGGAAGAAGCAGAAATAAGGATGGAGCTCCCCTCGCTGGATTACACAGGATTCCGTTCCCTCTCCCTCAATACAAAGAGAGTGACATACAGACGATGTATCCTAATATCAAGTGTCCACAGTAAGAAAATCTTTGCTCCTAACCTGAATTTCCTTTTCCTATCAAGAGCATTCTTCAGAAGTTTGACAAAGCAAAGCATCTCACTTCAAGACCCAGAAGAAAGTATTTTTTCAAGTCATCAGAAAAAAGTAATAAATTGACAAAAGCACTCCATAGGCATGTTTGCTCCCAGTGATAAAAAACAAAGATAAGGTTCCGGTCAGATGGTGGACTAGGCAGAAAGACTGCACAGACCCTCTTCAACAAAGAAAAGGGAAACCAATTAACACAGACACCAGACACAGAAGATAATCCTGGACCCCTGAGCCTTAAAGCCGAGGATATAGAAGTGGACTAAACCCCAACTACCAGAAGAATTTGCATGAAAATACTAAAAAAGGAGACATATGGAGCTGTGGTCTGGCAGCGATCCTGAGTGATCCTGATGGCACAGACAGCTTGGAGATTCCCAAGTGGTGGTAGGACCTAAGAATTAACCTAAAAATCAGCCCTGCTAGCCAGGGAGTGCACAAAGGACTGCTCTGGTGGCTGGGGAATAAACGGAGAAGGTGAAGAGAAAGGCTGGCTGAGCTGTGGACTTTTGCCGGTCCAGAGGGCACCGCAATTTTGAAGGTTGAAAAGTGGCTTGACAATTTTGGATATTTAAAGAGACAGTGCTCTCACAGATTCCTGGGGCTTAAGAACAAGTTCTGCTTGCCAGCAACCCCAAGGACACTCCAGACCTGCAAGACTGAAAACGTACGACATTCCTCTTGTTACTCTTATACCCCACACCCTCTTGGTGAATGGAGGTGCGGCCATCCCCCACTCCCACCTACCTTCTGGGCCCACAGGAACTCCATCACAGTCTGTGTGCTCAGATGGAGCCTGGGTGCCCTGCCCTGCCCTGCCCTCCA
>NW_006921968.1:1876567-1877082 GCF_000298275.1 Orycteropus afer afer | reverse complement strand
TTTTTCCCATTTTTTTCCCTTCATTGTTCTCCTCTACCTTTCTTCTCTTAGTGCCTTATCTCCTGATATTGCAGGCTTTCTTGTTTTTTCTACTTCTTTTTCAATTTTTTCTTTCTTTTTTTTTTTTTTTTGTCACTGTTCCTGTGTGATTACATGGTGTGTTTTTTGTCCATGTGCTTTTAGTTTTTTTGATGGTATTCAATTGTCATTTTTGTCTAACTGAGTGGGAGACAACAACAGTCCCCATAAGACACAACTAGACCCACACCTCCTGCCACTTCACTTACTGAGTGAGATGCACTACCTCCTTCTCCAGCAATAGGCCAATGATAAAAAACCACCAAGAAGAGCCTGAATCACCCTTGGCTGCTCTTCACAAACAGTTAACAAAGACCTAAATGCAACAATGCCACGATGCCCTGGAAACAACAGACCATCACAGTCCACACAAAGAAGCAGGATAAAGTGGTAGAAACAAGGGAGCAGGATACAGACCCAGAACACATCCCTGAGGA
>NW_006921968.1:1867629-1871798 GCF_000298275.1 Orycteropus afer afer | reverse complement strand
CAATGAGATACCATCTTGTTCCAGCAGTAGTTGCAAAGTTCAACAAGACAGAAAATAACAAATGCTGGCAAAGTTGTGGAGAGATTGGGACTCTCATACACTGCTGGTGGGACTGTAAAATGGTACAACCACTGTGGAAAACAGTACAGTGATTGCTGAAAAATTTGGAATTGGAAATAACACTTGATCTAGCCATTACGTTACTAGGTATATATCCTAAAGAAGTGAGATCCAGGAGAAGAACAGACACATGCACACCCATGTTCATTGCAGCAATATTTACAACAGCCAAAAGATAGAAACAACCTAGTTGTCCATCAACTGAAGAATGGGTAAATAAACTATGGTACATACACAAAATGGAATACTATACAATGTTAAAGAATAATGTAGAATCTGCAAAACACCACACAACATGGATGAACTTGGAGGACATTATGCTGAGTGAGTTAAGTCAATCACAGGACAAATTTTGTATTAGTCTGTTAATGTAAAAAAGTCAAGAAAAGGTTTATCTATGGAAGGGAAGTTTATTTGCTCATTACCAGGGGTGAGAGAGGAGGGTAGGGAACACTGTTATATGGGTAGAGACAAGTACTGATTTGGGTGAAGAGTAGGGCAATTTACCAAATGTGAGTGATCAACATGGTGGCATTGAAGAAGAGGAAGACATAGAGAGACACATGGGAGGTACAGACAATAAAGAGGAACCCTTTTGGACATACAGTACTATGTTGTCAGTGAAGATAACATGGATAAATGGGTGGACAGATGACTGGACAGGCTGAATTATTAGGTATATCCATGCAGGAGGGAGTGTGCCGAAGACCATGTATAGGGATGGCAGACCATGTTTCTACAAGTGTATTTGTATGTTATGTAAGAATTCCCAGGTATATAGTAGAGCTAAAAAGGGACAAGGTTGTAGTCACTTCTTCATCACAGCCAGCTATCCAGAAGGAGCAATTACTTGGACTTGTGGGCTCGGGACCATAGTTGCAGGGGACATCAAGCTCAACTGGCATAACATCCTACACAAAACAGTCTTCCACATCCTACTTTGGTGAGTAGTGACTGTGATTTTAAAAGCTTACAAGTGGCCATCTAGAAGCAATGATGGGTCTCTCCTCATCTAGAGCAAAGAAGAATGAAGAAAACCAAAGATCCATGGAAACAATTAGTTCAAAAGACTGGTACACAGTGAGATCCTCAGCCTACATGTCTATGAGACCAGAAGAACTAGATGGTGCCCAGCTACCACTGTCAACCACTTGGAGGGGAATATATGTAGGATAGAATGGGAGAACAACGTGGAATAAAACTCAAAATCATTTAAAAAGAAAAAAAAAGGGACCAGGTTTGCTGGTCTGATAAAGCCTCATGGAACCCCTGAGACTATGTCCCCCAGCTGCCCCTCAGGTCTGGAAGTGAACCCACTCCCATGGCTTCCAGCCAAGCAAAAGACAGGCATATGAGCTGAACATTTACAATAGGTAGATACACTCCTTGGAGAGAACAATCATGGAAGAATAGAAAGGCTGTGTTTGCACAGGGAGACAGCTCAGGGGGCAGGAGTGCATGGAGGGAAGGACACAGGGAAGAGGTAACTATGGGGAGGAAGTGGGAGGGAAGCTGTTGCATTGTGGTAAACTGTGGTCAATGTCATGAGACAAAGTGTATGTGAACTGCTGTATTGGAAGTGAATTTGCTCTGTAAACTTTCACCCAAATCACAATTAGAAAAAAGAGAGAGAGAGAGAGAGATGTCCTGTTGTGTTTGAAGGGTCTCTTTCCCAAATGAACTGAGAAGTCTACCCATCTTCACGTCTGCTTGGCCAATACATTTCCTACTGGTTGTGCAAACATACGGAACTCAACTGAACTCTGTCATGATTTTATTGGGTTAATCTAGAAAGCCTTATTGTCTGAACTCCCTTTCAAAGTGAACTAAAGTTAAAATCACCAAACATAAATAAAATATTCAACATGTTTAATATTTATTGTTCAGATTTTGTACTAGTAAGAGGGCTGTCCGTCGTCACTGCCCTTCAAGATTTTAAAATAAAAGCTTTCCTGGATCAGCAGGTATTGCATTTGGATGGGAGAGACAAACAAATTAAACACAAATTATATTTCCTGATGTGCTTTCTCCAAGGAGAAGAACGGAAAGATAGGAAAGAAAAGTGGAAGCTTTCTTCTGGCTAAAACGGAGGGTGAGAGGGCGCTCTCCTCCCTCTACAATGGTGGGTCAGTGGGAGCTGTCCCCTCTCTAAATGGTGGGTTCCGGCACCACACACACACACACACACACACACACAATCATTTCAGCTGTGCTTTCCTGATGTTTTCATACTGCAGCACTGAAGAGAAACGCTTATGTTAGAGATGATAAAGCGAATCTCAGAGAGGTTTTTTCTCTTTTTCTTTTTTTAAATATTATTCTTGAATTTTTGCTACAGAAATGGCATTAGTTAATGGGCCACAGTGTTCATTACACCATTGCAGAGGCTACTTGCAGTCAATGGGAGTAACTTCACCCTCTCCCTTGTGATTAGGAAAATTACATTAACCTCATGGAGGACCAAAACTGTTGTTGCATAACTTTTAAGAACAAAAGAGAATCTCAGAGCAATTTAATTTGTGGAAACACACCCTAATGAGGCTCTAACCACCTAATTTATCCCTAAAGCAGATAAAGTAATTTTAAGGTTGGTGTTTTGCAATCAGCCAAAGGTTGCAGTTGTTGTTTTATGATTTTCAACATTAAAGCTGTGTGATTTGATTATGCCTTCCAGGAGCCCAGAAGCACCAGCAAAACTTGGTTCTGATCCAGCGCAAACCTGAAACTGCTCAAAACTAATGGTGTTTTTTGGTTCTTTCTGCCAGCTGAAAATGCTTGCTCAAAGACAATTTTCGGAAACATCCATTTATCCCTGTGGCCATCGCACAAGTCACCAGGAGATTCTTCCCACGTGAAGGCTTCCACACCCTCAGATCCTGCTCCTCAGAGGCCTTGCGTAGCTGTGCTCACCAGGCAGCTGCTGGTTCTCCCTCTCTGAGCAAGGAGAAGCAGATCGCAGCAATTACCAGCAGTTCTGGGGCCTGGAGGAGATTTGCTGCCTCGGGGCATGGCTGGTGTCTAGTTTGCAGACTCAAGTAGCCAGGGGCATTGTCAAGCTTTAAGATACCTTACACAGAAGCATGATGCAGGAGGTTCTTGGCCGTCACTTACTGTCTGGTTCCTTCTTAAGGGCTGGGGGAAGGACAGGAGCCTGCCATGTGTTAGAGAAATGGTTTTCTTTCATCATCCAGGCTCTCACATCACATAGCGGTTCAGTATCTTCAGGGTCAACTATTCTATTTTAAAATGGAGAAATTTCTAGGAGAGTTAATACTTACCCAAAATAGTTTGAGATTTATTTGGTTATGTATATTTTCCATACTAACACTATGAATAAATATATAGGAATACTATCAGACTTTTCTAAAAGTAGACATATGTATTATTAATTTTTGAGTCCCAGGATAGTGCAAATTGTTAATGTTCTTGGCTACTAATGGGAGCTCTTGTGGTGTAGTGCCTGAGGCACTGGACTGCTAACCAGATGGCTGGTGGTTCAAACCCACCAGCCACTCTTTGGAAGGAAGACTGGGCAATCTACTTCCGTAGAGATACTGCCTCAGAAACCCAAGGAGGGGTAGCTATGCTTGGCTCCTAATGGAAATGATGGTGGTTCGAGTCCACTCAGAAATGCCTTGGAAGAATGGTCTGAAGACCTCCTGCCAAGAAATTAGCCATTGAATTCCCTATAAAGCACAGTTCTACTCTGAGTCACAGGAGGCTGCCATGAGTGGGAACTGACCCAGGGGCAACTGACAGATTACCATGAATTTGTATAGAAAAAAATGGAGCAGAAATAATAATTGAAGACTTAAAAAACTGTCACAAAGTAAACAACTCCACGAGACTATTACCTTATTAAACATACAGAACTTACCAAGCATTATAGAGGTGCTGCTGGTACCCTTTCTTAGTGGCCCCCCACCTCCTAAATGGTTACCATTACCCTGACTCCTATTGCCATATGTCAGTTTTTGTTTTCTGAACTTTATACATTATATAAATGGAACCCTATTGCTGTTGTTGTTGTTGTTAAGTGTCGTCGAGTC
>NW_006921968.1:1864969-1866254 GCF_000298275.1 Orycteropus afer afer | reverse complement strand
CCAGCCTTCTGATTAGCAGTCAAGTGCCTTAGCCACTATGCTACCAGAGCTCCCTCATAGCACAACTTATTTATCCATTCCACTGTTGACAGACATTTGATTTTTTCTTCTCAAATTTGCCTATTACACATAATGTTGCTGTGAACTTTATATCCATGTCATTTGGTATTCATATGCAGGCGTATTGTTGGCTATTGTGTTACTCATCAAATGACACATAACAAGTCTTCTAAAACTTTGTGTGTTAAGAAAAAAAAAAAAAGCCATTTGTTATCTCTCATGGGTTGATTGGTCAGGAGTTTGGCTCCGTTGGGTAGTTCTTATTTGTGGTCTTTCATGTAGTTGCAGTAAGATATTGACTATGAATTAAGTGAATCTGAAGTTATAACACACATGGCTGTCATGTTGGTGCTGGCTTTTGGCTAGAGGCCTCAGTTCCATTCCACGTGGGCCTCTCCATGTGGGGGTGCTTTTTCTAGAGTGAGCAATCCAAGAAAGCAAGGACTTTCTGTAGATCTGTTTCTATTGTCCATTTTGCCTCTTGGTTTATAGCCACTCTTTCCTGCCGTCTGTTTTCTGAAGGCTAGACATTGAGTATTAAAAGCTATGAAAACATTGGAGTCTCTGGCTGCAGTCACTGTTCTCTAATAAAGGGTTGCTTTTCTTTCATTAGAAGGCATCTGACCAATGATCAGGTTGCTTTATTTCAATCTAGAATTACTTTGTTTGAACCTTGGCTCTTATTTTCTTAAAATGATAGCTCCACTTACAGTTCTGAGGTTTTTTACTGAGAATTTGAAATGTTTATCTGGGCACTTCCTTCCTCTTAGGCCCTGAACTACAAATCTGCCTCGTGCTTTGTATGTCTGTCTACCCAGAGCTGCTTAATACTCTGTAAAAGTCTGGAGGACACAGAAAGGCATGGTCATTTCAATGCATTTCTATCTTCTCCATGATAATGTCCCTCAAGTCTCAGATGCCTTGGTAACTGTTCACTTCAAGTCTTGTATCAACAGCCAACTTTAGCTCAGGTCTCCAGATGCTGTTTGCTGATTTTTGCTCAGATCCTTAACACCCACATCCTGCAATGCCTATAAATTAATCAATACTTTAAAGAGTAAAGTATCACAGAGTGTTAAACTCATCTCAATGAGTCCATCTAGGGAGTTATCCTGTAAGTTTTGACTGCCTAAGTAGTTCTCTGATATCTTTAAATATATGCTTTTCTCTAGATTTTCTTGTTGTTTCTAGTTTCTCTAGATTTCAGTAGGTGAACTTGTCTGAA
>NW_006921968.1:1853885-1855336 GCF_000298275.1 Orycteropus afer afer | reverse complement strand
TGGGGTCTGAGGGTAGGTCTTTGTCTTTCTCTGCTTCTGTAGCCCTGAGCATTTCTTGCTGTTTGTAGCTGTGTCTTCACATGGTGTCTGTCTTCCTCATGTGTATGTCTCTCCATCTATTCTGTTCTTTTCATAAAACACCACTCAGAAGGAATTAGGTTTAGGATCCATCCTACTCTAGTATGAACATATTAGCATGACAAGAGAAAAACCCTATTTCCAGAGAAGGACATAGTAACAGACCCAGGGTTAAGACTTCTGGGACATGTTTCAATCCATAACACCCAGCTTAATAGAAAATAGCTGGATGCTCATGACATTTCTGCATTGAGTTGAGTTGGTTGCTACACCACACACATCATGCACCCTGCCCAAAACCCTATTGCACATTGGTGAAAGAATCAGAGCAGAAACTGCAAATGATATCTTCACATTTCGACAGCACCCAATGATAAATTAGGACAGAAAGAGGGTGGATTTGAAGATTGCTTGAAAAAGTCACAGGGTCCCCTTAGTGTCCCTGGGCCACATTTTGAGAAACAGTCATTTATGTATTGCCAAGGAGCCCTGGTGGTGAAGTGGATAAGGTACTTGACTGCTAACTGGAGGGTCAAAGGTTCAAGCCCATCAGCTGCTCCACAGAAGGAAGACTGGATGATCTACTTCCATAAAGATTTACAGCCTTAGTAACTCAACTGGTGTTGCTAGGAGTGGGAAACAACTTGATGGAAGTGAGTTTGTTTTCTTTTGGACTGTGTCAAGGATACAGGGTAAGAGAAGAGAACTAAGGAGAGACATCGACAACCTCAGAAGGAGTGAAAGAAGATTTCTACAGGATTTCATTTATTTCACAAGTCTTTGTCTGCTAACAGAGAGAAAGGTTGAATAAATTTTATAATATGCCAACTGCAGTGTAGTAAATTACTTAGTGTGGCTTTTCAACCCATATGTCTTTGTAAACTCCAAGGTGGGATTTTCTATGAGCAACTGAGGAGCTCTTGATTGCTGAAGTTGTCCACCTGGAGTCGTTCTTTTGGGAGTGGCACAAAACAATGTTCTGGGAGGTGCCCACTCTCTCTTAGGTGTTTAGGATTCTGATGTTATGATTGGTTGGTTTGGCCACTCTGCTGGGCTCAAAAGGAGGCCTCCTAGAGGCAGAACTCTCTCTCTCTGACTGCTGGTTGAGGAAGACGCACTGCTGAAAGAGACACACGCTCCTGAAAGAGACACGTGCTGCTGAGTAGGACACCGAGGGACATGCACTGCTGGGGGAGAGACTGTGAGAGATTTGGCTGAGAGATGGCAGGCTGGGGAGAGAGACTGAGGATTTTTCCTGAGCTCGAATTATAGCCTAGTGCTTCCTTAATAAACCCCATAATCTGTAAGTTCTGTGTGGCCACTGCAGTGAATTATCGAACCCAGGAGAGAGGTGGTGGGTGCTTTGGGAGGAA
>NW_006921968.1:1847660-1853760 GCF_000298275.1 Orycteropus afer afer | reverse complement strand
GGTTTTGCACCAACCATGTAGATTCTACCATTAATATCTCATTAGACCTTCTTTATCCCATATCTATCCATGTATGCACCCCTATATATCTATCATACTATTGTATTCAAAGTAAATTGCAGACATCAGCACTTTCATATTTTTGACTCAATATAAAATTTACATATAATTAAATGCACAAATTTTAAGTTTACATTTACTGAGTTTTGGTAAATGCACACACCTCTGTAACCCAAGTCCTTATCACAACACAGAACATAATTTTCACCACAGAAAGCCCCTGACACCACGTCCTAGCTGTTTTGGTTACTTTGTGCCACTCTAACAGAAGATAACACAAATGGTGGCTTTAACAAACAGGAATTTATTTTCTTACAGTTTAGGAGGCTAGAAGTCTCCTAAAGTGCCAAACTCTAGGGGCTGGATGAAAAACCTTTGACTTTGGGCTTCAACTCTGCCTCTTGCTCCCGGCCCACTGGAGCTAGAGGCAGTTCTTCACTCAGGTAGCTGCTGGCTGCTGAGGCTAACAAGCCCAAGGTCGACAAATAAAATGGCACAGTCTTGATATTACCGAATGCAGTAGGCCATTAGTTCAAGTCCAGAGATAGTCCCAAGATTGGCAGGAAACATGGCAGGCTGCTGAATGAAGACATGGGCCTATGCAGGGTCCAAGCATGCCGAAGAGCTGTAGACACATTTCTCAATGGTCCTCCTTATATACTAGAAGCAGACCACATCCCAATACAGCTACCCAGCTGCTCGTGACAGATTCCATTGTGGGGATGATTGCCAGTCTCATCCTGGGGAATAAGTGCCTCCCACTGCCCAGCCACTCAGAACCACGCCCAGCCAAGTTGACACACAACCTTAACTGCCACCCCAGTCAATCTATAGTCCAGATCCACAGATGCCACCACTCCTGTCATTTTTACCTGCAATATATTAGTTATGCTTGCTCTGCAAAGCCATACAAATGGAATCATACGTTGATTTTACCTGTGCTACAACCTCATATAATGTGCACTCTTTTGCTTAAGATTCCTTTTACTCAGCACAATGTTGTTTGGGGTCAATTATGTTATTGTGTGTATCAATAGTTTGTTCCTCTTTATTGATGAGTAGAATTCCATTGTATGAATGGAACAGTTTGTCTATTCCTTCTTTCAGATGGCTACTTAACCTGTTTACAGTTTCAGTCTATTTTGCATAAGTCTGTTATGAACATTCTTTTATTAGTTTGTGTGTGTGTGTGTGTGTGTGTGAAAACATGTATTCATGCCCTCACATAAATTCCTAACTACACAATGACTGTGAATGTTGAGTTTTGTAAGAAGCTGCCATGACTTTTTCTAAAGTTGTTGTATCACTTTTTTTTTTTTTTTTCCATTTATCAACAATGTACAAGAGTTCTGGCTGCTCCATATCCATGCCAACATTTGCTGTTTTAGGTATTTTTAATTTTCCCTGGGTTAAAGGAGCCCTGGTGGCCTAGTGGATAAGACATTTGGCTGCTAACCAGAAGGTCAGTGGTTCAAACTCACCAGCTGCTCCTCAAAAGGAAGATGCGACAACCTACACCCATAAAGATTTACATCCTCAGAAACCTAATAGGACTCGCTGTAAGTTGGAATCAATTTGACAGCAGTGAGTATGAAGTTTGGAGTTTTAATAGGCATACAGTGATCTCATTAAAGATTTAATATTCATCTTTTTCTGTTGATTAATGACGTTGTGCTTGTTGTTCATTTATCTGGAGGATGTCTGACTTGCTGCTGGCTGAGGGGAATCTGAGAAGGCTTCATGGAAGATGTGGGAGAGATTTGCACAAGGAGAGGCCAGCCAAGAGAACATCCACAGAAGATGAGGTGAAGAATAGAAATGACGCTGCACCAGGATGTTCAAGGAAAGGAATGAATTCCTCTGAAGGTGAAGTTGACCAAAATAAACAAATAAATAAACAAATAATGCTAAATTGAAGAAAGAAACCAAATCCCTGCCATTGAGTTGATTTTCTGACTCAGTCACCCTGTAGGACATAGCAGAACTGGCCCATAGGGTTTCCAAAGCTGTAAATATTTAGAGAAGCGCCTGCCTCATCCTCTTCCTGCAAAGCAGCCGGGGAGTTTGAACTGCTGACCTTTTGTTTAAGAGTTGAATGCTTTAACCACTGCACTACGAGAGCTCCTTTTGGGGGAACTGAGGTCATCTTTATAAGGGAGTTATGTGAAAGGATATATGGGTAAGTTGGTGATCTGTAACAGCACATGTTATTGCAAGATGCTGCCAAGTGGCTTCTGACTCATAGCAACAGAATGAAACATTGCCTGGACCTCCACCATCCTCACAAGCATTGCTATACTGGAGCCCACAATTGCATCCCCTGTGCCAATCCATCCTGTTGAGAGTCTTCCTCTTTCTTGCTGACCCTCTATAATAGCACATGGGATCTATTAAATAGGAAATTAAAAAGTTGAACTTTATATGTCTGCCTTGAGTGTTGTGCTCTTTTGAAAAATTATTTGAGATAAAATTGACAATGATTTGCTTAGTAGACAATGAGTCTAAGTCAATGGTGATGGAATAATTTGAAGAAGGAAGGAGAGAATGCTTGCAAAGCTTGAAGAATGTAATCATGTCACTGAGTTGTACATGTGCAATTGTTGAAATGGTGTATGGTTATATATTTTCATCCACATAAGAAATTTAAGCTTATTTTGGTAATGTAAATGTAATGAAAATTTTGAGATGAATAGCTATGTGATTGGATTTGCTTGCACAAAATAGAGAAGGAGAAATAATATAATTGGATGGCCAGTTAGGAGTTTAATGGAACAGTGAAAATGAGACAGGTGAATGAGAATGTAAGTTAAATTTTAGTTATTTGTTAATATCAGAAGTGGAAAGGGCAGCAAGGGATAATTCATTCCATCAGGACACCATAGGAACCATTCATGATCCTCCATTACTGGGATATTTGGGAAACAAATGGGATGTGCCAGAGATGACTCTGAGAACTTAGCTTACTTGAAATAGCAGTATCAGTTCTGTAAGTAAATGAGTATGTTTTTATTAAAGCACAGGATGACATTTAAATCCAATTCCCCTGCTTTCCGGGCTGGGGGCCATGACCGTATCTATGCCTCTATCTCTTCACTGTAGAAAGTATGTAACTAGACCACCTATGTCATATTGTGAAACAAGCCGGGGGCCATGGTGGTGTGGTTCAGGGCACCCTGAGGGAGGAGACAGACAGATCAGGAAGCCAGCCAAGGGCCATAGCAGTGCAGTTTGGAGCAGTGGAGGGAGACCAGGAATTGAGCAGAGAATTTGGAACAGATAAGGGAGACTAACTTTTTTGTCAGTTTGTCTTATTGCGTGGCTTGGGAGTTGCTGTGAGGCTGAAGGCCTGAGTTTCAAATGCCAGCAGGGTTACCCATGGTAGACAAGTTTCAGTGGAGCTTCCAAACTAAGACAGACTCAGAAGAAGGAAGAGGCCATCCACTTCTTAAAGAATTGACCACTGAAAACCTTATGAATAGCAGTGAAATACTATCAGATATATTGCTGGAAAACTTTATAAGAGCCTGTAACATTGTCCAACATAGTGCCAGAAGATGAGCCTCTCAGGTCGGATGGCACTCAAGACACAAATGGGAAAGAACCGCCTCCTCAGAGTCGAGCGGGCCTTAATGAAGTGGGTGGAGTAAAGCTTTCAGGACCTCCATTGGCTGATGTGGCATAACTCAAAATGAGAAAAAACAGCTGCAAACATCCACTAATAATTGGGACATGGAATGTGTGCAGTATGAATCTAGGAAAATTGGAAGTTGCAAAAAATGAAATGGAATGCATAAAGACAGACATCTTAGGCATCAGTGAGCTGAAATATACTCGTTTTCGTAATTTTGAATGAGACAACCATATGATTTACTATGCCAGGAATGACAAACTGAAGAAGAATGGAGTGGCATTTGTCATCCCAAAGAATGTTTCAAGATCTATCCTAAAGTACAATGCTGTCTGTGATAGGATGATATCCATATGCATACAAGGAAGACCAGTAATACTACTATTATTGAAATCTATGTACAAACCACCAAAGCCCAAGATGAGGAAATTGAAGATTTTTACCAACTTCTGCAGTCTGAAGTTCACCAAACATGCAATCAAGATGTGCTGATTATCACTGGTGACTAGAATGCAAAAGTAGCAAACAAAGAAGGATCACTGGTAGTTGGAAAATATGGCCTTGGTGATAGAAATGACACTGGAGATCACATGATAGAGTTTTGCAAGACTAACAACTGATTCATTGCAAATACCTTTTTCCAACAACACAAATGGCAGCTATACACATGGACTTCACCAGATGGAGTGCACAGGAATCAGATTGACTACATCTGTGACAAGAGGCGATGGAAAACTCAGTATCTTCACCCAAAACAAGGCCAAGAACTGATTGTGGAACAGGCCATCAACTGCTCATATGCAAGCTGAAGTTGAAGTTGAAGACAATTAACACAAGTCCACAAGAGCCAAAATATGACCTTGATTGAATTAGGGACCATCAAAAGAATAGATTTGATGCACTGAACACCAAGGACTGAAAACCAGAGGAATTGTAGGATGACATCAAGAACATCATCCATGAAGAGAGCAAAAGGTCATGAAAAAGACAGGAAAAGAAGAAAAGTCCAAAATGGATGACAGAAGAGACTCTGAAATTTGCTCCTGAACAGACAGTAGCTAAAGCAAATGGAAGAAATGACTAGATAAAAGAACTGAAAAGAAGAATTCAAAGAGCAGCTGAAGAAGACAAAGTCAATTATTACAATGAAATGTGCAAAGACCTGAAGTTAGAAAACCAAGAGGGAAGAACAAGCTTGACATTTCTCAAACTCAAAGAAATGAAGATAAATTTAAGCCTGTAGTTGCAATAATGAAAGATTCTATGGGCAATATATTGAATGATACTGGAAACATCAAAAGAAGATGGAAAGACTACACAGAGTCACTGAACCAAAAATAATTGGTTGATGTTCATACATTTCAGGAGGTGGCATGTGATCAAGAACCAATGGTATTGAAGGATGAAGTTGAAGCTGCACTGAAGGAATTGGTGAAAAAGAAGGCTCCAGCAATTGATGGAATACCCATTGAGATGTTTCAACAAACGGATGCCATGCTGGAGGCACTCACTCAGCTGTGCCAAGAGATTTGGAAGACAGCAACTTGGCCAACTGACTGGAAGAGATCCATATTTGTACCCATTCCAAAGAAAGGTGGATCCACTGATTCCATGGATCGTGGAAATTATCAAACAATATCATTAATATCACACTCAAGTAAAATCTTACTGAAGATAATTCAAAAGTAGTTGCAGCAGTATATTGACAGAGAATTTCCAGAAATGCAAGCTGGATTCGGAAGAGGACACGGAATAAGGGATATCATTGTTGATGTCAGATGGATCTTGGCTGATAGCAAAGAATACCAGAAAGTTGTTTATATGTGTTTTATTGACAATGCAAAAACATTTGATTATGTGGATCATAAGAAATTATGGATAACATGAGAAGAATGGGAATTCCAGAACACTTAATTGTGTCCATGAGGAACCTGTACATAGACCAGGAGGTTGTTGTCCAAATTAGAGCAAGGGGATACTGCTTGTTTAAAATTAAGAAGGGAGTGCATCAAGGTTGTATCCTTTCACCATACTTATTCAATCTAAGCTGAGCCAATAACCCGAGAAGCTGGAGTATATGAAGAAGAACATGGCATCAGGATTGGAGGAAGTCTCATTAACAACCTGTAATACGCAGACAACACAACCTTGCTTGCTGAAAGTGAGGGTGGGTTGAAGCACTTACTGATGAAGATCAAAGACTGAAGTCTACAGTAGGGATTACACCTCAATATAAAGAAAACAAAAATCCTCACAACTGGACCAATAAAGAGCATCACGATAAATGGACAAAAGACTGAAGTTGTCAGAGATTTCATATTACTTGGATCCACAATCAACACCAATGCAAGCACCAGTCAAGACATCAGATGATGTACTGCTTTGGGAAAAGCAGATGTGAGGGACTTCTTT
>NW_006921968.1:1822270-1847150 GCF_000298275.1 Orycteropus afer afer | reverse complement strand
CTTCTGATAACAGGACCAAAGTATGTAAGATGAAGTCTAGTCATTCTCGCCTCCAAGGAGCATTCTGGCTGCACTTCCTCCAGGAAGATTGTGAGAGAGAGGTCATTTAAGCACACTCTGGATTTAAAAACACCCTCCAGATATAAATTGCACTTTGCCATTGACAAAGAACTTTTGCAGAGAGTAATCTGATCAGTCCTATAGGAAATCACATTAGTTGGGTATTGCAATCCTACTTCCACCTATTTCTGTAAGGGACAAGAGATGAAAGATGTGAAAGGAATCTGGAACCAGACCCCAAGGGTAGCCCAGATCTTATTGTTTTGTTGTTAGTTTCCATCAAGTTGGTTGCTATTCATAGCAACCCTATGTACAACAGAACAAACACTGCCCAGGCCTGTGCCATCCCCACAATCATTGCTGTGCTTGAGCCCACTGTGGATAGAACCATGGACAGTTCTTCAGGCACAAGTGCAGAAAGCCTGGATCTGAATCGATGGGAGAATAAGAGGGGAAACTTCATGGTCCAGAGTTGGGAAACAAAGGGTTCCTTGTGGAGAATTCCCGTTGTCGTTGGTTCTGACTCACAGTGACCCCGTGTACAGCACAATGAAACACTTATTAGGATGTTGATTATTGGTCCAGTCCTGAGGACTTTTGCTTTCTTAATGTTGAGACAAAGTCCATACTGAAGGCTGTACTCTTTGATATTCATCAGTAAGTGCTCCATCTTCCCTTTCAGCAAACAAGGTTGTGCAATCTGTGTTATGTGTTGTCATCTCAGGTTGCTAATGACTCTTCCTCAAGTCCTTATGGCATGTTCTTCTTCCTATAGTCCAGCATCTTGGATTATTTGCTGAGCATAAAAATTGCATAAATATGGTGAAATGATACAACCCTGATGCACACCTTTCCTGGTTTATAAACATGCAATATCCCTTTCTTCTGTTTGAACAACTACTTCATCTTTATAGAAGTTCCTCTTGAGCACAATTAAGTGTCCTAAAATCCTTATTATTTGCAATATTATCCATAATTTGTTATGATCCACACAGTCAAATACCTTTTGCCAATAAAACATAGATAAATATATTTCAGATGTCCTCTGCTTTCTATCAAGATCCATCTGACATCAGCAGTAATATCCCTCATTCTATGTCCTCTTCAGAAGCTGCCTTGAATTTCTGACAGTTCTCTGTCATATAAATCTGCACCTGTTTTTGAAATATTTTCAACAAACTTGACTTATGTGTGATATTAATGATAGTGCTCAATCATTTCTGCATTCTGCTGGATTTCCTTTCTTTGGAAAAGGTACAAATAGGGAACTCTTCCAATTGGTTGGACAGGTAGCTGTCTTCCAAATTTCTAAGTATAGATGAGTGAGGGCTTACAGCATTGTTTCTGTTTGTTGAAACATCTCAGGGGGTTTTCTGTCAATTTCTGAAGACTTGTTTTTTTGTCATTTCTTTCAGTGTTGCTTGTACTTCTCCCTTCAATACAATCAGTTCTTGATCATATGCTACCTCCTGAAATGTTTAAACATCAGCCAATTATTTTTGTTACAATGAATATGTATTCCTTCCATCACCTTTTGATGCTTTTTGTGTCATTCAATATCTTGTCCATAAAATTCTTCAATATTGCAACTTGAGGGTTAAGTTTTGTTTTTCCTCCAATTTTTTCAGCTTGAGAAATGAAAAACATGTTCTTCCCTTTTGTTTTTCTCACTTCAGGTCCTTGTACACTTCATTATAATACTTTGTCTTCTCATACCACTCTTTGACATTTTCTGTTCAGTTCTTTTTGTGCATCATTTCTTCCTTTTTCTTTAGCTGTTCTACATTCAAGAGCAAGTGTCAGAGTATCTTCTGACAACCATTTTTGTCTTTTCCTTCTCTCCTCATTTGCTTTCTTGATGTACGATGTTCTTGATGCCATCCCACAAGTCATCTGATCTTCAGTTATTGGTGTTCAATGTGTCAAATCTATTCTTCAGATAGATTCTAAATTCTGGTGGTATATACTTAAGATTGTACTTTAGCTCTTGTAGACTTGTTCTTCTACTTCAACTTAAATTTGCATATGAGCAATTGATGATCTGTTCCACAGCTACCCCCTGGCCTTGTTCTGGCTGATGATATTGACCTTCTCAATTATTACTTTCCATACAGGTAGTCGATTTAATTCCTGTGTATTTCATCTGGCAAGGTCCTCACATACACTCACCATGGATGTTGTTGAAAAAAAGGTGTTTCCAATGATTAGGTCATTGGTGTTGCAGAGTTCTATTATGCAATCTCTGGAGCAGTATCTATCACCAAAACCGTATTTTACAACTACTGATTCTTCATCTTTGCTTCCAGCTTCCATATTCCAATCACCAGCAATTATCAGTGCATCTTGTTTGCATGGCTGATCAATTACAGAAAGCAGAAGTTAGTAAAAATCTTAAGTTTAATTATCTATGGCATTAGTGGTTGCTGTCTAAATGTGAATGATAGTCTTCCTAGCTGGTCTTCCTATTCCAGCTCCTCATTCTTGGCTCCTATAAAAGGATTAACTTTTCTCCATTAATCCCAGAGATTTCTTGTTTCCTGAATCACTACCTCCTTCTTTCTCCTCCCTGGGCTACCTATGATATCTGATACATTTACTGTTATGCATTGAATTATGCCTTCCAGAAATATGTGCTGGAATTCTAACACTATTCTTGTGGATGTAATCTAATATAATACAATGCAATCACTCTACAACTGATGCAATGTAATATAATCACCTTCTATAATGCAACACAATATAATATAACTAATCAATCAGCTGAGATCATACCAGTGTATGTTGTTGTTATGTGCCGTCAAGTTGGCCCTGACCCATAGAGACCCCTCCTTGGGTTTCTGAGGTGGTATCATGATGGAAGTATATTGCCCAACCTTCCTTCCAAGGAGTGGCTGGTGGGTTTGAACCGCCAGCCTTCTGGTTAGCAGTCAAGTGCCTTAGGCACTATGATACCAGAGCTCCCACCAGTGTATGGTGGGTCCTAAATAAAATTACTCCTGAGTAATAAAAAGAGCAGATTAGACAGAGACATGCACACAAGGGGGAAGACAGATACCGTATGAAGATGGTCTACAAGTCAAAGAACCAAGGAACACCTGGAGCTTCTGACATGGAGGAAATTGATATGGCTGAGGCTCTGATTTGGACTATTAGCCTCCAGAACTGTAGGAAAATAAATTTCTGTTCTTTAAAGCCACTCCCCTGTGGGATTTGTTTTATGGCCCCTGGCACTGCTAGGAAGTACTGAAGTTCCTCCTTTGAAGATATTGCCTGATTTCCTAAAGCCATATGGTACCGACCAATAAAGGGACCAGATAGTCAACAAGCATTGCCCCTCTGGGCAGTAGACTCGAAATTTCCAAGCCAAGAACAGTTTATTCAAAATGAGAGAAACGTAGCACATAAAAGAGACTCACCTAGTTCCCTTGGATTGTATATAACACATTTATTAAAATGGAGTTTCTCTGAAAATAAAAGAACAAATTCTCAGAAGCTTAGGGCAGAGCACACCAAAGAGAATACTAAAATGCATGACTATTGATGAAGTCTCAAAACCTTCCATTCTTTATCAAGTGTAACTGAGATCAGAAAGCAGAATATTCTATGCAGCTCAATGTCAAACTTCGAAATAGAATTCTATGAAAAGCCTAAGTCAGTTAACATTTACTAGGAAATGTTTACTGGAGAGTCAAATTTAGGCAATGCATTGTTCATACAATATTTGCTAGACAACTAAACTCCCATGTGGCTGTCAAAGAAGGAGTTAAGTATTTGTTTATTTCTTCAGATAACTATTATTTGAACTTTAATCTGGAGACATCAGTATTCATTATTAATATCTAAATGGCAGTGAGGATACTTCACCCTTCTGTCCCACAAAGCAAGACAATCCACCAGGAACCATGTTAATATTCCTGTCTTCTCTCATTCTGCCTCTTAGCCTTGTGACCAGCAGAATAGTTATACAGGAATGTGTTATGTGACACATTTTCCAATTAAGACTGATTTACCAAGTGGAGTTGGCTTTGCTTCTTTAAGATTCTACAAAGAGAGACATAGGCTTACAATTAAAAAAAAAAAAAAAGTATCATTAATTTTATGACCATCAGATAGAATCCCACTGCTACTTTTCCATATTTCAAGTGAGATAAAGGAATTTGAAAAATTTACTACATATATGTGTGCTTAAGCAGTCTCATAATAATAGGAATTCAGATGGTTACATATTTCAATGGGGCTTCAGACCTTCTGGAGTCCAAAACTTGCAACTTGAGTCACAAAATTCATTTTTGTTTGTTTCCTTGCAAAATAATTCCTCTTATCAACAAATATTTCATTAGGTCCTATGTGACAAGAAATCTTCTAGGCAATGAGAACAGAAGATTAGAAACTCAGCTAAGGTTTTGTTTTCATTATGTGGGGGAAAGATACATAATAAATATACAAAGAAGTTTGAAAATACCAAAAACTGCCAGAAGAATGAACAAATCTGTCCTGGAGGAAATGAAGCCAGAATGTTCCTTAGAAGCAAGAATGACCAGGCTTCAGCTCACATATTTTGGTCCTGTTCTCAGAAAAGATCAGTGCCTGGAGAAGGATATCATGCTTGGTAAAGTGGAGGACCAGTAATGAAGAAAAAGACCATCAATGAGATGGATTGACACAGTGGCTGGAATGATGGGCTCAGACATAGCAAGGATTGTGAGACTAGGCAGTGCTTTGTCCTGTTGCATACAGGGTCAGTATGAGTCACCACTATCAACAGCAAAAATGACATAAGAAAAATATGATATGAGTGCTACACAGAAAATTAAAATAAGGTAATATGATAGATAATATGGTTTAAAATCAAGGTGTCTGTCAGGGTTATACTCTTCCATCATGTATTTGTATCTGGATGGAAGTGATGCTGCAAAGTCCAAACAGACAGTTTGAGAAGCTGGACTATATGAAGGAGAGCATGGCATCAGGATTGGAGGAAGACTCATTAACAACCTGTGATATGGAGATGACACAACCTTGCTGGCTGAAAGAGAAGAGGACTTGAAGCACTTACTGAAGAAGATCAAAGGCTACAGCTTTCTGTATGAATTACATCTCAACATAAAAACAAAAGTCCTCACAATTGGACCAATAAGCAACATCTTGATAAGTGAAGAAAAGACTGAAGTTTTCAAGGATTTCATTTTACTTGGATCTATAGTCAATATCTATGGTAGCAGCAGTCAAAAAATCATATGACATATTTCATTGGGCAAATGTGCTGCAAAAGATTTCTTTAAAATGTTAAAAAGCAAAGATATCACTTGGATGATTAAGATACACCTGACACAAGCTATGGTTTTGTAATTGCCTCATGTTGTTGTTGTTGTTATGTGCCATTAAGTTGGACCCAACTCATAGCGACACCTCCTTGGGTTTCTGAAGCAGTATCACTATGGAAGTAGATTGCCCTATCTTCCTTCCAAGGAGTTGCTGGTGGGTTTGAACCACCAGCCTTCTGGTTAGCAGTCAAGTGCCTTAGGCACTATGCTACCAGAGCTCCCATACATATGCATGTAAAAATTGGACAATGACTAAGGAAGACCAAAGAAGAATTGATGCATTTGAATTATGGTGTTGGCAAAGAATATTGAATATACCATGGACTGCCAAAAGAAAGAACAAATCTCTCTTAGATGAGTACAGCCAGAATATTCCTTAGAAGTGAGGATGGTGTGACATCATCTGACACACTTTGGACATGTTATCAGGAAGGACCAGTTCCTGGAGAAAGACATTATGTTTAGTAAAGTAAGGGGTCAACAAAAAACGGGAAAACCATCAATGACATGCATTGATACAGCAACTCCAACAATGGGCTCAGACATGGCAACAGTTATGAGCATGGAGCAGGATGAGGCAGTGTTTCCTATTGTTGTACATAGGGTCAATATAAGTCAAAACCAACTTGATGGTGCCTGACAAAAATGGATGACAGAGCAGAGCAGCACCAGGGATCCAGGTAAAGGGAAGGACTCAGGCCCCACCCCCAAGAGGCAGGAAAGTAGGGGAAACAGAAGTTGGGGGACGACAAAGTGAGCAGTGCCAGGGTAGTGATACTGCCTTGGAAACCCAAGGAGGGGTGGCTATGAGTTGGGGCCAACTCATCAGCACATAACAACAACAACAACAACATCATGGAGAATACTATATCTAGCTGCCCGGTCACTCAACCATGCCTAGCCAAGTTGACAAACAATTGTAATCACCACAGGTTGTCTGATTCAAAATGGCCAAAACCAGTCAATTTCAGCTCACTAGCATATAGTGCCTAAGGCACTTGACTGCTAACCAGAAGGCTGGTGGTTCAAACCCACCAGCCACTCCTGGGCAGTGTTTTGTTCTGCTGTGCATAGGGTCACTTGTTATGATCCACACAGTTGAATGCCTTTGCATAGTCAATAAAACATGGGTAAACATCTTTCCAATATTCTTTGCTTTCAGCCAAGATCTATCTGAATTCATCAATGATATCCCTCATTCCACTCCCTTGTCTGAATCTGGTTTGAATTTTTGGCAGTTCCCTATTGATGAACTGCTGCAAATGTTTTTGAATTTTCATCAGTAAAATTTTCCTTGTGGTTGATATTGATAATATTGTTCAATAATTTCTGCATTCTGTCAGATCACCTTTCTCTGGAATGGGCACAGATATGGATCTCTTCCAGTCAGTTGGCCAGGAAGCTGTCTTTTAAATTTATTTGTGTAAATGAGTGAGCACCTCCCTTGCCGTATCTGTTTGTTGAAACATCTCAGTGGGTATTCCATCAATTCCTGTGGCCTTGTTTTGCACTAATGCCTTCAGTGCAGCTTGGATGTCTTCCTTCAATACCATTAGTTCTCAATCATATGCCACCTCTTGAAATGTTTGAACATTTCTTTGTGGTATTCCTTGTTTTCCTTCCATTATCTTTTGATGCTTCCTGCATTGATTAATATTTCACCCATAGAATCCTTCAATGTTGCAATTCGAGGCTTAAATTTTTTCTTCGGATTTTCCAGCTTGAGGAATGGCAAATATGTTCTTCATTTTTGGTTTTCTAATTCTAGGTCTTGGCACATTTCTTTATAATACTTTGCCTTCTCAAGCTGCCATTTGAAATCTTCTGTTCAGCTCTTTTATGTCATCAGTTCTTCCATTCACTTTAGCTACTTTCTTTTGAAGAATATGTTTCAGAGTCTATTCAGGCATTCATTTTCCTCTTTTCTTCCTTTCCTGTCTTGTTAATGACCTTTTGATTTCTTAATGTATGATATTTTCATGCCATCCCACCACTCATCTGGTCTTTGGTCATTTGTATTCAGTGCATGAAATCTATTCTTCCAGTGATCTCTATATTCAGGTGGGGTGTAGTCAAGGTCATATTTTGGCTCTCATGGACTTGTTTAAATTTTCTTCAGCTTCAACTTGAACTTACCTATGAGCATTTGATGGTCTATTCCACAGTCAGCTCCTGGCCTTGTTCTGACTGATGATATTGAGCTTCTCCATCGCCTCTTTCCACAGATGTAGTCTGTTTGATTCCTGTGTATTAACACCTGGTGAGGTCTATGTGCACAGGTGCCATTTATGTTGTTAAAAAATGGTATTTTCAATGAATAAGTTATTGGCCTTGCAAAATTATGTCATTTCTATCACCAAGATCATATTTTCTAAAAACTGAGGCTTCTTCTTTTTCTCTAACTTTTGCTTTCCAATCACCAGTAACTATCAATACATCTTGATTGCTTGTATCGTCAATTTCAGACTGTAGAAGTTGGTAAAAGTCTTCAAATTATTCATTTTTGGATTTAGTACTTGATGTGTAATTTTGAATAATACTCATATTAGTTGGTCTTCCTTGTAGGCATGTGGATATTATCTTGCCACTGCAGCACTGTACTTCAAGATACATCTTGAAATGTTCTTTGTGATGATGAATGTGACACCATTCCTCCTCAATTTGTCACCTCCATCATAGTAGACCATATGACTGTCTGATTCAAAATGGCCAAAACCAATCCATTTAGCTCACTAATGCTTAGGATGTAAATCTTTATGTGTTGTGTTACATTTTTTGACACCTTCCATTTTCCTGGATTCATTCTTGGTGTATTCCACGTTCTGGTTATCAATGAATCTTTGCAGCTGTTTGGTCTCATTTTGACTCATCTCTCAGTTTATTGTACAGTGGTGGTTTCTGTGCTGCACCAATGATGGAAGCTATGCCTCTGGTAGTTCAAATACCAGCAGGATTACCCACGTTGGACAGATTTCAGTGGAGCTTCCGGACTGGGAAAAAGGATGGCTTTATCCACTTCTGAAATAATTGGCAACTGAAAACCTTATTGATAGCAGGGAAACATTGTCTTATTTATTACTGTTATTATTTAAACTTTATGAGCAGCCATGAAACATTGTCTGAAATAGTGCCTGAAGATGAGACCCTCAGGTTGGAAGACACTCAAAATATGACTGGAGAAGAGCTGCTTCCTCAAAGTAGAGTTGGCCTTAACGACATGGACGGAGTAAAGCTTTCAGGACCTTCATCTGCTGGTGTGGTATGACTGGATGGTGATAGCATTGGCTTTAGTTTTAATGGAATCAACAAGGGATGCTGAGAAACCTATAACCTGGTAATAAGGAGAAGTCATTCGAACCTGTAAGGCTAAAGAGACAAGGGAGAAACTATTCTTACCAGAACCCACTGACCTTTGGAATCCTGGAGGAGGAAACTGCTGATAATCATAAATGGATGCATCTACTTTTGAGAGTGATGCCAAAGTTAGATGGAGCAGAGAAATATACCCCAACCTTCTTCTCCTCCTATCCCCTGATCTTCTACTGAAGCATCTCATTGGCCTAAGTAGATGGGATTCCAGAGAGCAGGGTGGCTGTGTAATGCAGTCCACCACAGGGGTGTGAGGTGAACAGAGGAGGGCAGAAAATAAGCCTTGGCAAAAGGGGGATGGACAGCACAGAGGAACTTCCTACCTTATGACTACTGTTAGGTGGTTCAGACACTGAACATACCAAATGTTTGCTACCATACCTCTTGCCCCACACATGGTATGAAGGCATGTGCCTGCCCCACATTTCAGGTTGGGATCACCAATACTTCTACAAGTTATCTGGTGGCACAATGATACTGTGTTACTGTGTGGCCAACTATCATGGAAATTCAGAGGAACAATGCTATGCATAAGTTATGCATTCATTCACTCACAAGATTTTTGGTGAGTGAATTAAAGCTTCAACTGGAAGTTTTTGATCTGCATTGGTATCACTCACATGTATAGTGAACAAATGCAAGTTAGCTGATGAAGGAGAGCCTTGGCTGAAACCTCTTAGGCAACTTGACCCTGCTCCCTCTGTTTCATCCTCTGGCAGGCCAGGCCAGGCATATCTTCCTAGAAGCAGTAGAGGAGCAAAAGCCAAGTGGAAATCCAGCTAGACTTTTCAACCATCTGTACACATCACAACTGCTAGCATCCCACCAGCCAAAGCAAGCTGCATGGTCAGAATCAAAGGGTAAGGACATAAATGAAGACCATGCCTCTTTAGCTAGGGAATCCAGGCTCACTTGGCAACAGTGATGCAGAATGGGAATGACTACATTCTTTGTCTCCCGCCCTTTATTCTCTGCTGATGGCTATTCACACACTTCCTGCCTCACATAAGGCTCCCTGAAACAGACTCCCAGACTCAGATTTGTGTAGGAGATTTACTGGGGACTGCTCTCTGGAGAAGCCCTAGAGTGGTGATAAGGGAGGTAGACAGGCCAAGAAACTCTGAAATTCTGAAATTCTATGTATTTACAAAAGAGGGTGTTGTGGGGATAGGATGGTCCTTCCTGACCTGAGGGAAGGGCGCTATCTTGTAGTCCCTTGGGTGAGACAGCTCCCTGTAGCAGGATCCTGAGTCAGCCCTGCACAGTCAAGGCAGCCAAGGCGGTGAGAACCTGGGGCCTGGACGGGGAATCTGAGCAGCACGGTGTCCACTGCAGTCTACACAGAAGATACTCCAGAGAGAGAGGCCCATGCTTGTCTCCTCACAGTGCTGGATTGACAGGGACAGGCAAATTAGAAGTTGGCTATTTAAAATAGGGAGAGATAAAGACATGAAGTGGCTGGCTTACACACTTTCACGGGTGTGGTTATTCTTAAAGTGATGGTGAAGGGGATGTGAATTTTTGAAGTATAAAAGGGATAAGGGCTAGAAAAACCAGGGGGTGCCTGTGATGTGGTATATTACCTGGTATGGCTTTTCTCTGGTGGCATAGTGGCTAAGGCACTTGACTGCTAACCAGAAGGCTGGCGGTTCAAATCCAGTAGCCACTCCTTGGAAGGAAGATGGGGCAATCTACTTCCATAGTGATACTGCCTCAGAACCCCAAGGAGGGGTTGCTTTGAGTCGGGTCTGACTCGACGGCACATAACAACAACAACAACAACAACAACACCTAGCACTCCTCAAATCACTTGGTTCCTATAGTCAGTTCACCCTGTCTGGGAGCAGCATCTCCAGATTCTGGCTTGTCTCAGACTCGGGGAAAGTTGAAAGAAGGAAGCTAGCATGACAAACTATAAGGTCTAACACTGAAGCATGCCTTAGTGCCACCGTCAATAGTTCCGTCCCTCTCGTACTACATATGCTATGTCCCCTTATCCTCAGCCATTACCTTCAGTGGTTGAGGTGGCTTCCTATTATGGCCCAGATCCTGACATCTGAGGGGGTCAAACCTTTGATCACATGAACCTCTGAGTTTATGGTTCCTTCAGTTGTCCATTTACCACTAAACTTGGACAGAGAGAGTTCATCTCTGATAATGGTGAAGAAGTAAACAATCATGTGAATCCCAGGAGAAACAAAAGATCAGAACATGACAAAATAAAGAAAAGAGCCATTTAAGGACAGTTGTTAGGTGCTGTTGAGTTGGCTTCAACTCATAGTGGTCCTGCATACAACAGAATGAAACACTGCCTGGTCCTATCATCCTCACAATTCTGTTTATGCTTGAGCCCATCGTTGTAGCCACAGTGTCCATCCATCTCATTGAGAACCTTGCCCCTTTTCTCTGCTCCTCCATTTTACCAAGCATGATATCCTTCTCCATGGAATAGTTCCATCTGACAATATGACCAAAGTACATGAGACGAAGTTTGGCTATTCTTGCTTCTGAAGAGCTTTCCAGTTATACTTCTTCCAGGACAGATTTCTTCATTTTTCTGGCAGTCCATGGTATTTTCAGTATTCTTTGCCAACAGTACAATTCAAAGGCATTTAAGGACAGTAAGAAGCATCTATTATGGATTTTCTTGTGTCTTCAAAAAGATATGCTGCAGTCCTGTGACTGTGACCCTAAAAATCTAACCCTTTCAGGTGGTGCTGGGTAAAGAGGAAAAGAGACAGGAAGAGACCCACACAGGGGGAAGGTAGATATTGGATGATGATGAAGGCAGATGTATCTACAAACCAGAGAACACCAAGGATTGTCAGTAGACATAGACATTGACAAATACAAAAACATAACTTCCCCCAAAGCCAATACCCTGAATTGGACTGCTAGCCTCCAAAACAGTAAGAGAATAAGTGCTGTTTTATTATTATCATTATTATTATTATTAATTCATAATCACCCTGTGTGGTAATGTTGTTACTGCAGTACTAGGAAACTAAGACAACACCCAAAAACAAAACCCACTGCCATTGAGTCCATTCTGACTCACAATGATCCCCATTGGGTTTCCAAGGTGGTAAATCTTCATGGAAGTAGATTGTTTCATCTTTTCTTCCCAGAGCAGTGGGTGGGTTTGAACTGCCAAGCATCTGGTTAGTAGTCAAATACCTTTGGCACTGCACCACCAGATCTCCTAAGACAGCATCCAAAAGCAAATGTAATTGTAAGAATTGCAAGTTGATGGCTGTCAAGGCCAAGGACACTATCCCAGCCCTCAGCCATAGGTACAGACCATGCTGAGGTGAAAGGCAATGCTGTGGCTTCATCAACTCGGGGTCACAGCAGTTACAGCTTAGAGCTGGAAATTCAAAACAGAATTCCTGGCAGCACAAAAAACCACAGGAGCAAGGTCCAAATTCGAAGCAAAAACTGCCCAACTTCCTGGCTGATAAACTATAACTGCACTGCAGAAATGCTCTTTGGATGTAGTGGGAAATCAGGCAGAGAATAAAGAGAACTGTACTCTTGAGTAGCAGGATGATGTGGGCCGGCTCTGAGCCCAGAGCTCCTTCACTGAGTGCTTTCTCTACAGTGCACGGCTCAGCCAGCAGGGATCCTGAAGCATCAGAGCACAGACCCCAAATCCAACAGAGCGGCTTGGAGCCACAGTCATCCTGAGAAGCAAGGAACTCACTGAGGGTGAACCTAACCACTGCAAAAGACATGGACTGATCACCAAATGTTGTGGCACAAGGAGGTCTGCAGGAGATCACCTGAGAAACACTAGTAATATATGGAGTCTCTGGGTAGCACAAATGGCTAAGCGCTCAACTACTAACTAAAAGGCTGGTGGTTTGAATCCACTCAGAGGAGCCTTGGAAGAGAGACCTTGTGGTCTACTTATGAAAATCACCCATTCAAAACCCTATGGAGCACAATTCTACTCTAAAGCACATGGGATCGTCATGAGTCAGAGTCAACTCGAAGACAACTAGTTTTGTTTGGTTTGTTTGCGTGGGAGATGGAAATGATAAAAATGGTGCAGAGATAAAAGTAGTTGGGTATCATAAGACAGGCAAAGTTTCTCGTTTGATTCGAGGAAACTTGGCACAGTGCTGGTTCCTCTGGAGGTAGAACCCATGGGTGCAGGAGCAGAGGTTGGAAATTGGAGTGGCCAGGCTCCATACCATTCCCAAAAGCACAGTTGATTTCTAACCCCCAGAATTAGTCTCTGAGTGTTTAGAGATCCTCAACTCCAGGCAAGAAACACTTCAGTGATGAACATGAACTTAAAGGGACTGCTCTCAGCCCAACCTGAGAGGTCTCCCTGTGTCATGAGATCAAGTCTTCAAATGTCAAGTGTCTTAACTCAGATGTGCATCTCAAGTCTTGGAATCACACTCCTTCCTGCCGGGGCCTGGTCTGGAAGCAGCAGACTCTCCAGGGTTGGAACATCATCTATCTCTACAGCTCCTAGGCTCATTGTTAAATCTCAGTCCAGATCCTCAGCCTTTCCACCCTCTGGTTGCTGGAAATGGCTCAATACTACCCAGTTCCTTATCCTAGCTCAAGACTTGAGACTGTTTTAAAAATTGCACTGCTACAGCATGCTATGGGGTACCAGCATGACTCCCCATCCACCATGAGGTCTTCATTGCCAGCTGGTTTGGAAGTGATTCACTTTCAAATTTTAGAGTTTGTTGCCTAGAACCATTTCCTGTTCCAACTGTCTTTCTTTCTCCAGGAAGCAGATCCCAGCCATGGATTGTATTCAAAAGGCTTATTGGGAAGTTGGCTTCAGAACAGGGTTGCCAGATAGAATACAAGATGCCAGTGAACTCTGAGTTTCAGATAAATCATACATAACTTTCTGTTTTTAGTATAAGCATGTTCCATGCTGTGCCTACTCAAAGGATATGGCACCTAAGGGGAGGTTTTATATACTGGGGTCATAAACCAAACAAGAAAACCCACTGCCATTGAGTTGATTCTGACTCATAGCGACCCCCATTGGAGTTGCAAGACAGTAAATCTTTATGGAAGTAGATTGTCTCATCTTCCTTCTAAGGAACAGCTGGTGGTTTGAAACACCAACCTTCTGGGGGTCCTACATATACTAAAATATTATTTACTGTTGATCTGAAATTCAAATTTCACTGGGCATCCTGTATTTTTATTTGCTAACCTGGCAGCCCTGCTCAGAAAGAACACCTCTAGGGGAATGTAGGAAGCTGGGCCTGCCAGAAGGAAAGTTGAACTGAAATGAAGTCATAACACAAGTTTCAGTGGTTACAGTGACAGTCTGCAGCTGGAGTGGGACACAGAGTTGTCTCCTGTTTTGTGAAAGGGCCTTGTTTGTGGACCTCCATGTGAGCCACTCGGTGGGCATGAGCTGTCCTGGAAAAGGGGGTATTGCTGTAGTGATTTGTTCCCTTTGGCCAAAGACACATCCAGGAAAATGCCATGACCTGTACTAGGGTGTTACAAGACCACTCTGTGAGAATATTGACCTTCACCTTTCTAAGACCACAAAGTGCTCAGATGACATGGTGCCTGGCTTGGCCTGGTGAAGAGGTTGGAGGTCTGTGTTCTTGGCAGAGAAACTAGCAGGAATGACAAGCCAAGGTGAAATAGAGCATGGAGTTTCCAATAAGTGACTGTCTGATGGTCCTTGACTTCATACAAATCTCTCTATAATTGTTGATTAAAGGCAGTGGAAGGTCATGTCCGCACACACTATTAGTAATAGAGAGCACGAGGTCTTTGTCAATATCTCGGATACCACATCTCATACGTGCCTCTAGACTCCATGTGGGAGAGGAGAGGTGGGACTGAACCAATGTTTTAGATGCCTGGTTGAGGGCATAACCAAGGTGCAGTTGGCCAAGAAGAATGAGCAACCAAGACTTAAATATACGTTTTTTCTATCACTTCTTCAGAATGGAAGGTCACCAGGCATTTAACACAACTATTCTGTCTACTCAAAACTGTTGTTTACAAAGCCAAAAATCATTGAGAGCACATTGAATACTAACACATCATTGTTGCTGCTATTAGGTGCCGTCGAGTTGGTTCCAATTCACAGCAACTGGACAACAGAACAGAACATTGCCCAGTCCAGCGCCATTCTCAGCATTGCCATGCCAGGTTCCATTATCGCAGGTATTGTGTCAGGCCATCTTGTTGAGGGTTTTCCCCCTTTTCACTGGCCCTCTACTTTTCCAAGAATGACATCCTTTTCCAGAGACCACTCCCTTCTAACAACATGACCAAAGCAAGAGAGATGAAGTCTGGCCATTCTCACTTGTAAAGAACATACTGTCTGTACTTCCTCCAAGACAGACTTGTTTATTCTTCTGGCAATCCATGATATTTTCAATATTCTTCACCAACACCACAATTCAAATACATCAACTCTTCTTTCATCTTCCTTATTCATTGTACAGTTCTCAGATGCATATAAAGCTATGAAAATAGTGTGGCTTGGGTCAGGCATACTTTAGTCTTCAAAGTGACATGTGTTAAACATTAACATAGATTACATTAAATGTGATGCTCCAACACGTATTTTGTGTACCCCGTGTTGAACAGCCACCTGAACTGGATTTAAGGGGAACTAACTTTGGTCCAGCTTGAGAAAAGTCTGTGGACAATTTTGAAAGCCATTCTGGCCTGCAGATTCTGATACATGTGAGAGTGTGCAGTGATGGAGAAAAAAAATGGAAGCATTTTCTAATTTACTGTGGGATTAATAGTGGAGGAGGAATAATCCACTTTAGGCCTAAAACACTCTCAAACATGAAGATGACTAAAGCCATTTCATATATTAAACTCTTCAGTTATAATCATTTCCTTGAAGATCTTAATACCATTTGATTTCAAAATCCTGTTAAAATTCCATTACACCTACTTGTAAATCTTCCCCCATTCTTTTGATTTACAGATATATGCTTACAATGTTTAATAATGTCATGGCATTCTTTTCTTATAATAGCTGGGTACATGCTTAATCATTTCATATTGCAAAGGAAAGCTAAACACTATCCTGTCTTTCTGAATTGTATGATATTCATTAAAGCTGTTGTTTATGGGAGCTTCAGCTCAGGATTTGTGTTTTAAACCTATAAAAAAAATGAGTGTTTTTAAGAGTAGTTAGCATCTTCATACTTTCTTTCCTGCCTCTACTAAAAATCCAGTTTCAGTAGACACTAGAATCCTGGCCAGGACCAAGAGCAGAGGGAAGGTCCCAGTTTCATAAGCTGGAAGAGAGACGGAGACTGTCCTAGTGACAAGGTGACTATCAGAGACAGGAGAAGAGCCAGGACAGGAGGTGCCATGAGGAGTCAGGTGACGAACCCATGTCATCCTTTCCCTTTGGGTTCCTTATTTATTCCTCATTTTAATTTTCTCTGAAATTCTACTTTTCTGGACAACAAGGAAAGTGTGCAGTTAGAGGTTACATGATAAAACATATCACGTGTGTGCTCACAAACCACCCTGAACCTGATGGCTCTCAGATCCAGAAATGAGACCCACTGCCAGACTCGAGCACTGTGGGGTAGATGGTGGCTGCTGGATGCCGAAGGCCCATCAGAATGTGCTGTCTTGGGAAAGTCTTGGGGCACATATAGGATGGCACCAGCCATCTCCTCCCACATGTGCTGTGCTGGGAAACAGTACTGCACCCATCATTTTATATCTGTCTGTGTCTGTCTATCTATCATGTTCATCTATTTTTCTTAACTATATCACTTTTTATTCTCAGGTTAACTTCTAAGATTTTGTCATGTCCTTAGAAATACAACACTTAGTTAGATATCATGAAACAACTTACCGACTGATAAGCCTAGTGTTAGTTACATTCTTTAGACACCAGTGTTATAAAGAGTTCCAGAGTATGTAAGGAGGGCTGTTCCATTGCTTCTTTGCTCTTTGTTTCCAGACTTAAATAATTCCAGCTTTACCCCTCGATTTCCTATGAGTTTCATTGCTGTTTCATGCTCAGTGTGATGCTCGCACTTACAAGCACACTGTGTTCTAACCTATACAACTTAAAGAATTCAACTTAAAAAAAAGCAATGTGTTCAGTGTGTTCTAGACATTGCTCTCCAGGAGCTGGCAATTGACAAAGCGACAGCCGAGTGGGAGTACCAAGTAGAAACAGTCAGTGTGGGGGTGAAGAGAGCCCCAGGGCTACAGAGACAAAGATGTCCTGCCGTCAGGGGTTTATGAATCTTCAGGAACAGGTGGCCTTTGGAAGATGGATGGGTCCACAGAAAACATTGCTGTGTAATTCAGGAGAGGAAATTGCAAACAGAGGAAACTGAGGGGACCCAGGGAGAGGTAGGGAGCAGTGTGAGTTCTAATCCAACAGGGAAGCAAGGGATACAAAGAAGAGGAAGAAAGTATGGTGTGAAGGGAGCCTGGTAAGAAGTGGAGTGCGGAGGACAGGAAGGTAGAAGTAAAAACATTTCAATTTTGATCACTGCATTACAAAACCAAAGAAAATCTCACTACTGTCAAGTCCATCCGACTCAAAGCAAACCCTCCTTGAGTTTCTGAGGTGGTATCTCTACGGAAGTAGATTGCCCAATCTTCCTCCAAGGAGAACTGCCAGCCTTCTGGTTAGCAATCAAATGCCTAGGCACTACAACCACCTGAAAACTTAAGTGCTCTGGTGGCATAGTGCCTAAGAAGTTTGACTGCTAACCAGAAAGTTGGGGTTTCAAACCCACCAGCCACTCCATGGAAGGAAGACTTGACCTCTGTAAAGATTTACCACCTCGGAAACCCAAAGCGTTTGTGTCTATGGGTCAGAAACAACTCTATGGCAGTGACTTAATGGCTTAACTGTAACAGTCAAACATTTGATGACGTCTCCTGGTTCTGTGGATTGCCTGGGATCAGCTGCAAAGTGCTTCTGTTTCATATGGTTTCAGCCAGGACTGACATCAGGGGCTTAACCAATCAGGAACGTGCAAGATTGTTGACTCAAGTAGCTAAAAGGTGTTTCTGGCTCCCTACCGGAGCCCAGCTCTATCAGGTGAGGTCTCAGTGTTCCTCCCTGTGGGTCTCTTCACGTGGATGCTTGGGCTTCCTCACAGCATGGCAGCTGAATTACAAGAGGATTAATCCCAGTGAGTAACTCCTCTTGCCTCAACCTCAACAATGTCTCATTGGTCACACCAAGCCTCATAGTAATACCAAGAGTCAGTATGGAAAGCATCACGTAAAAGTGTGAATATCAGAAGGCATGGTACATTGGAGGCCATCAGTGTACTGTCTTTTTAATACAGAGTAGAAATGCCCCATTAGATTTTCAAGGCTGTAAATCTTTATGAAAGCAGACTGCCTCATCTTTCTCCCACAGAGTGGCTGGTGGGTTTGAACCACTGACCTTTTGGTTAGCAACAGGATGCTTTAACCACTATACTACCAGAGTTCTTACTGTCTACGAGAGGTGTGCATTAAAGCACTGTAATCAAAAACTCTTTAAAATCTTGTTAAAAATAGTTAGAACTCATTGCAATTTGAACAAAAATTTATTCTGAGCAGTTATTCCGTATGCATATGTTGTTGTTGTTATGTGCCAGAGTCAGACCCGACTCATAGTGACCCCTCCTTGGGTTTCCAAGGCAGTGTCACTACGGGAGAGCATTTCGATTTCAGGAAAAAATAAAGGGGTCAAGGAAGGTTTATAAAGAGAAGAGGAGGGAGGAAAATAGAACATCAATGATTGGCTAATCTTAACATGATTGACTGGCCCCAGCCTTCCTTCTTTACTGGGATCCCCTAGTGTCAGGTTACTTCAGGTCTGGCTGCTAATAATTTGGCCCTCACTGTTATAGCCAAGGAGCTCTGGTAGCATAGTGCCTAAGGCACTTGACTGCTAACCAGAAGGCTGGCGGTTCAAACCCACCAACAACTCCTTGGAAGGAAGATGGGGCAATCTACTTTCCTAGTGATTCTGCCTTGGAAACCCAAGGAGGAGTCACTATGAGTGGGTCTGACTCAATGGCAAACAACAACAAAAATGTCTGTAGCCAGGAGGCTTTTTGAGATTTAAATGAGGAGGCAATGGTTTGACAACTATAGGCAGCAGGAAGAAGGAACATTTACAAAGCTGTAGGCAAACTTCTGGCAGGCTTTTTCAGTTTGGGTCACCCTTTTATGGTTAATATTTGATTTTGTGGGTGAGAAATTAATATCATATATTACCTTGTGATTTATAATATTCTTCCCAAGATTAGAACAGTCCATCCTATCTTGCAGTTGTCTTGACTTCCCCACCATTTAGAAATTCTGTAACTACACCATTTTTTTCTTTTCCTCTTTTTGGTTTGTAGTTGTTCTCATTTGTCAATTGATGTCTCTGGTTCCCTGTTTACAATTTTGTAAACTTATTTTACTTTGTATACTTCCATACCTGCATTGGTTTCTGGGTTGTGTCATCATGTGTGTTAATGGTCAGTTGTTTGATGTTGTCAGTTCTCTGTCCAAAGGATTCCCTGTGGCATCTCTTGTAATGTTAGTCTGGTGTGTCAGACTGGGTTCTCTAGAGAAACAAAACCAGTAAAGCTTATACATAGAGAGAAAAAGAAACTTATCTTAGGAAAATGGCTCACACACTTATAGAAGCTGGCAAGTCCAAAGTTCTTGGATCAAACGTCAAACTGGAGGCTTTTCCCAACTCATGCAGCTGCAGGGGCTGAGGAGCTCAAGGTTGGCAGGCAGTATACTGGCTGTTGACTCCAATGAATGATGAATCCAAGATCTCCAGGCCTAATGGTGGATTGTTCACTCAGATAGTTGTAGTCAGCACAACAGAATCTTGATCCACAGAAGAATGTCTCTTTTCCCAGGATGTCCATAAATATATTGGAAGCAGGCAACATCCTAGGGAAACTCCCTTTCAATGGATTGGCTGCTCAAAACATATACATCTGATCCCATCATGGGAACAACACACACCACAATTGCTTAAACCACACAGAATTGTGGTCCAGCCAAGTTGACACACAGCTCCAACCATTATGTCTGGTTTGAACAAATTCCCTTAATTTCTGCATATCTGGAAATCTCCTAATTTGACCATCATATTTGAGGGACAAGGAAGATGGGGCAATCTACTTCCATAGTGATACTGCCTCAGAAACCCAAGGAGGGATCACTATGAGTCGGGTCCAACTCCACGGCACATAACAACAACAACAACAACGTAATTCTTGGTTGGAAACAGTTTCTTTCAAGGTTTTATATATACCATCCCATTGCCTTCTCGTCTGAATGGTTTCTGCCGAGAAGTCCAAGCTTATTCTTATTGGTTGTCCCTTGTATTTTATTTTTCCCATGCTGCTTTCAGGATTCTTTCTTTATTCTTTGGTTTTGGTGGGAGCTCTGGTAGCATAGTGCCTAAGGCACTTGACCACTAACCCGAAGGCTGGCTGTTCAAACTCACCAGCCACTCCTCGGAAGGAAGGTTGAGCAATCTACTTCCATAGTGATACCACCTTGGAAACCCAAGGAGGGGTCACTATGAGTCGAACCCAACTCGACAGCAGAGAGTTTTCTGTTTTGTTTTGTTTTGTGTTTTAGTTTTGGTGAGTTTGATGATGATATGTCTTGGTGATTTTCTTTTGGGGTCTATCCTGTTAGGGGTTCGTTGGACTTCTTGAATGGATATATTCTCGTCTTTTATCATACCAGGGAAAATATCTTCCAACAAATCTCCAACAATTTTCTCTGTGGTTTTGTCTCTTCCTGTTCTGGAATTGCGATTGCACGGAGGCTATTCCTTTTGATGGTACCCCACATGGCCCTTAGGCTTTCTTCATTTTGTTTTGATCTTTTTTCTGATTAATCCCTTTCCAAAGAAATATTGAGGTGTTTGTCTTTAATCTCAGTAATTTTGCCTTCCATTGATTCAATTGTACTCCTTTGCCCATTCATTGTGTTACCCATTTCTAAAAATTTAGTATTAATCTCCTGGATCTATGTCTGTAGATTTTGTATCATTTCTAATTTTTCATTTATTTTGTCATTTTGTTCTTGTCTTGTCTTTTGAAATTGTTCTAGGGTTTTCTCTGTGTTTTCCTCAATTTTGTCAATGTTTTCATTGAATTGTCTCTCAACCCATTGAAGGTACCTAAATATAATTCTTTTCAATTCCTTATCAGGGAGTTCCAATGCTGCATCTTCCTCAGGAATGTGTTCTGGGTCTGTGTCCTGGTCCCTTGCTTCTTTTTCTTTATCTGCTTCTTTGTGTGGACTGTGATGCTCTGTTGTCTCTGACACATTGTGACATTTTTATATTTACAATTAATTGGTAATTTTGTGTTGGAATGACTTGCCCATGATTTTGAGTTTTCTTTGGATATTCTCTATGTAAGCAGGGTACTGTGCTCTTCTATTCACTAGTTGGCGACACTTATACACTCACCACCTGTCTGCTTTCCCATTGTCAGCCTCCTGTATGTCCTTACTGTCCTTGGCAAACAGACCCTATTCCTAAATCCCTGGAATCCTAATGGGAATGCTGTCACTTTAAATATCCAAAATGGTCACTGCTTGTAAAGACTCAAAATGGCTGTGCCCTCAGTCACTTTAAATATCCAATATGGCCACTGCTTATAAACAATCAAAATGGCTGTGTCCTCCAGCCAACCAAAAGTCGACAGCTCAAGTTGTTTCCCTCCTTACTGCTTCCCTTCCTAGTCATAGGCCACTAGTGCGGTCGTCTCTGCAGACTTTGGCAACCAGGGTTGATCTTCAGATTTTTTTTCATGTCCCAACATCACTTGGAAATATTCAGGCTGTTGGTGCCATTAGAGTAGCAGACAGTCTGCAGCTCCATCCTCTCCGTACTTACTGTTCTCATTGATATTTTTCCACTAGTTGGTGCCTAATCCACCTCTATGTACTTCTTTTCCAAGCTCAGGGCTCCAGGATTATCTTCTGTATCTCTGTCAGTTGGTTTCTCTTTTCTTTGTTGAAGAAGCTCTGTGTAGCTTGTCTTCCAATTCTGCCATCTTACCAGAAGTCTCCCTGTTTGCTTGTTTTTATAACACATGTGACAATGATTTTACTGGCTGCCAACACTCTTTTGTTGACTTCTTTAACCCTAACTAATACCCCATGTAGTGTCTTCCTTACACCCTGATTGGTCTTCAGTGAGGATGGAAGAGGGCATCTTCCTCTGTGGGCCACCTCTTCATGACTGTCAGGGATGAGGGAGACTTGGATATAGTCTAGATTAAATCATAACCTCAGTAACTACAGAACACCTACACCAATTTATAAATAATAACTTTAAAAGTGTATATTAGTATGAACTGATTCATTTGAACTGTGATACTGGCCAAGAATGTTGAGTATGCTGCTGACTGTGAGAAGAAGAAGAACAACAAAAGATTAGTCTTAGAAGAAATACCACCTGAATGCTCCTTAAAATCAAGAATAATGAGACTTAGACTCACTTACTTTTGACATATCATTAGAAAACACCAATTGTTAGAAAAGGATATCATATTTGGAAAAGTAGGAGGTCAACAAAAACTAGAGAAACCCTCAGTAAGATGGATTGACACAACAGTCACAGCCATGTCTCAAACATGCCAATGACTGTGAAGGTGGCACAGGACTAAGCAACCTTCCATTCTGTCGTACATGGGATCACATTGGTTGGAACTGACTGGATGGCAACTAACAACATCAGCATAAAGTAAACATTGACCCTGTTGCTCTTCTAAGTGGTCTACCATAGTTCACTTGCATTTGCCCAGGACTGCCCAAGTCTGTGCTTTGAAAACGAAAGTATCATGTCCTGGGATCCCTCAGTCCCAGGCAAATCGAGACAATTAGTCACCACAATTAAAAGAAAGTTATTAAATTACTTCCCAGTTCTTTGCCTTCTGGGTTAAATAACTCTAAAACCCTGTCATTATTTTTGCATCTCTCATAAGGAGATCAGTAAAGCCAGCTTCTCCATCATGCTTTTTGAGTTCTGTGAAAAACCACATTGTCTTTTGCCATTGCACAATGGAAATGACTTTCAACCATACAGCAGCTTTTCACACTGATTGTCGTTGTGATGTTGAGCAAGTCACTACCTCTCTCTACTTTTCTACCCTCAATTTGCTGGCCTCAGTGAGGGAAATGGACACAGTAATATGCAAGGCTCCTTCTATCCCTAAAATACATGAATTATATTTAATAAAGCTGTATAATTCCCTCCACAGGAAAAATATGTCATGGAGCTGATACAGAGTGCTTCATAGGGTTTTCAATAACCAATTATTTTGGAAGGAGATCACCAAGCATCTCTTCTGAGGAGCTTCTCTGTAGAGTATAACCTCCAACCTCTCATTTGAATGTTTTAACCATTTGCACCCACCCACAGACTACAAAAACTGTAAACTAACGTCAACCTCCAAGTCCATATAAAGTCAAACCAACCAGAATAAATGTAGTTGCTCCAAATGAAAGTTTGACCACTTACTCCAGTGAATACAACCGTATGTGTAGATGGAAATGAATAGTCTATGCACAACAGAGATGTGGAGCTGTACAAACAACACTGGTCTTTCTATGGATTAAAATTTCACACAGAGCTCTTCCTTATGCAAATTATTTAAGATGCTGTCAGATAACAACTATAATAATAGCTTCTAGAATGCACAAGAGTATTTTTCCTACAAATATCAAAACACTCCCACGTGCAATAGCAACGGAAGATTAAAACTTCTGGGTGGTTAACATGGGAGAATGATTTGTCATTGAGTTTTTGAGCTGTCTTCTAGAAGAATGTTGAATAACATTAAACATTAGAAAAAGTGCTGGTAAACTTTGGTTTTGCTCCTTGCTGTGACCACAAATAGTTAAATATTTTCTTCTTTGAAGACAAAAGTCATTATTTTGTTTGTCCTTCTCTTTCCTTCACTGTGACTGTTTAAAGAAGAATTATTTGGGGTCAATGAGAAACAAAGAATCATCTGAATTGCAGACAACTTTCAAATCAAGCCCCTTAGACAAGACTCTGTATGGCATTTCACCCTAGAGTTCAGGATACGGCAAACGTGACACATTTGTAGAGAGAGTGTCGTTTGTTCTTAGATGCTGTCAAGTTGCTTCTGACTCTTGCCAACCTGATGTGCACAGGAGAGGACTGCTCCATAGGATTTTCAAGGCTCTGACCTTTCAGAAGCAGGTCACCAGGCATGTCTTCTAAGGCACCGTGCGGTCGGTTGGAACCACCAACCTTTCAGTTGGTAGTCAAGCATTAACTGTTGGCACCAAGTCCCAATGTCACTTAAAGTTCAGAGAGAGTGAGCCCTTCTGCAACATGCACCCTCTTCAATATTTTGCAAGTTGTATAGGTGTTTTGTGGTGGTTACTACAAAGTATCTGTTTCACATCTATATACTAAGGTATAATCAGTAATTATACCTATTTCACATCTGTTTCACATCTATATACTAAGGTATAATCAATAGAAATACACGAAACGGATTGCTAAAATGGTGCCTCCGTTTAAGTAAGGACCTTCTAATCTCACAGAATATAAACTATATCTTCATTACTGACACTTCTTTTCATCTCTCAAGATGTTTGCGATAGAAGCACAGAAGATATTGAGACGGAATCACACACAGAACTTAATCCTCTGCAGAAATCCCAGGACTACACACAAAACGGGCTACACGTAACACACCACCAGAGCTCCTACACACAAAACGGGACTACATATAACACGCCACCAGAGCTCCTGCACATAAAACTGGTTTAAAATACGCAGTTGAAGGTACTGAAGCAAACATCTATGGTCTGTAGTCAACATTCCCTCCACCCCAATCTGAGGAAATAGCAGGAACTCAAATATAAATATACAATAAACATAAAACTCAAGCCCTAGCCTTGACTTTGCTCATATTTTCTTTGCTGCATGACTTTAGGGATTGAAATCATCCCTCTTCCAATATTAACAATAACAATGCGGCAAATATTTAGTTATTTTGTTTTACTCTAAATGGAAAATGGATCAAATAAACTACTATAAACCAAGAGACATTATATTAAATATCTCAAAAACAAGTACTCTAAAGTAGGAGGTCTCACATTGC
>NW_006921968.1:1818150-1819320 GCF_000298275.1 Orycteropus afer afer | reverse complement strand
CCACTGCCTTGACTCTGGAGCCAGGCTGCCCTGATTCATAGCTCTGGGGTTGTAGATAGGTTACCTCATCTTGGCCTTCTCATTCTGATAACAGTGTTGTTGTAATAATTAAATTAGTCGTTATATCAGAACACGTACAAGCATGCCTGCCATAATCATCAATGTGCTCCCTTGCCATATAGCCCATTTTCATCAAAGACCTATAGTGTCCCAAGGCCCCAGACCTCTGTCCCTTGGCTGTCTTCTCCTGGGTCCATTCTCACTGGAGACACTGTCCTGTCATGACTCCAGAATCCAGGCCTCTAGCCCAGACCTCCCCGGAACTTCTGAACCACTTCTTGCACAACTTACTAAATGTCTCCACCAGCATGTCCTGTGGGCACTAAAGTGCCTCAAGATTAGTCATTGCCTGGGACCTCAAACTCTCCCATCCTCCCCTCCAGATCTTCCTTGTGACCAGCAAATACCACCAGCCCCACCATCACAAGTGAAAAATAGAGATGCACCGAACCCCTGTCCTCACTCCTTCTACCCCGTCATCACCAATATGGAAAAGTCTTCATGCTAACATGTCTAGGATGCCTCTCTTCCTTTCCATCCCTTTGCTGCTCCTGTCCAAGTTTTTAAAACAAACAGACAAAACAAAACCTTTGCTGTCAAGTCAATTCCATTCACAGGGACACCACAGAACAGAGTAGAACTGCTCCATATGGTTTCCAAGGCTGGAATCTTTAGGCAAGCAGACTGCTGCATCTTTCTCCCCCAGAGCAGCTGGTGAGTTTGAACTGTCAACCATTTGGTTACCAGCCAAGTGTTCAACCACTGCAGCAGCAAGGCTCCTCTGTCCTTGTTCAGCTTTCCTATTTACTTGCTTTAGCTGTTGCAAAGGCCCCTGACTGTGTTTTCTGCCTTCATCTGGTGACCCTCCCAGCTGATTTCCTCTGGTATCAAAGTATGTTCACTTGAACAGCTGTAAGATTCAGAAAAGTCCTGATGATAACAAATTCTCGTATCTCCACCATCCTGAGGAACAGCCGTTTGCCGTTCTGTCTTCATAACTTTGAGTGAGTTTCATGCTCCTTTGCTCCCTTGCCTGCCTCTTGCCTTTCTCTTCTTCCTCAGAGGTGTGTGTCCTGCTAGCCCATGAGTTTGCTGTTCTAGTGCATATAT
>NW_006921968.1:1815769-1817345 GCF_000298275.1 Orycteropus afer afer | reverse complement strand
GAAACCCAAGGAGGGTTGCTATGAGTCAGGTCTGACCCGATGGCAGTGAGTTTGCTTTTGGTTTGGATGACACACCCAAAATCAACAGACCGACATCTCAGACAATATTCTGTGATCCACAGGGTTCACACTGGCAAATTTTCAGAAGTCGATCACCTGTTGGGAAGCTCTGCTGAAACCTGTCCTCCCTTAGTGACACTGCTTGTATTCAAGACACTGGAGGCACACCTTCCAGGATCCCAGCAATGAGCAGGCTGCCACAGTTCAACAAGCTGCCAAACTGGGGCAGGGGTGAGGGTTAACAACTAAAATCCATTGCCATGGAGTCCATTCTGACTCTTAGAGACCCTACAAGACAGAGTAGAACTGTCTCATAGAGCTCCAAGGCTCTAATTTTTGCAAAAACAGCCTGCCATCCTTCTTCTGTGGAGGGGCTAGTGGGTTTCAATTGCTGATCCTTTGGTTAACAGCCACGGGCTTACCTACTGTGCCACCAGTGCTCTAAGGACACCCTAAAAGCCCACACATGACCCTAATGAGTTCCCTCAACTTCTCCTATTCTGCTGTCAACCTCTCTAGAGTATGGCACTATATTGCTTTGTTTTTAATGTTCAATATTCCTTGCCAACTCTCGGCCTACACTCCACTGAGAATAAAAATTGTCTAAGGCAACTAGAATAGATCTTGTTTGGATGGTGCCTTAGACTCTTGAGCTGAGGGGAGCACTGGTGAGTCACAAAACTGAGACAGAGCCTCTGATTCATACCTTGCCATTTGCACTGAAATTTGAGGGGAAGAAAGGCTTTATCAGGAAGTGGTCGGTTGCCAGTTCTAGTCAGAAAAGCATACCATCAGTCCCTTAGTCTGACTCAGTAGATGATTTTAGACATGAGAATATATGGAATCATAGCAGAAATGAGAAAAATATCCTTTATAGAGTCTGCCTTCCTATCCAGAGCTCTTACGATAGAAGTACAACAAGTGGATGACTTTAACAAACAGAACTTTATTCTCTCACAGCTTATGAGAGTGGAAGTTCAAATTCAGAGTGTCAGGTCTAGGAGAAGTCCTTCTGTCTCTGTCTCCTGGGTCTCTGAAGTTTCCAGAGCAGGTACCCCAGGTCCAATGGATGCACTCCGGGCCTAGCTTTTCTTTCTTGGTGGTAGTAGGTCCCTCTGTCAGCTCACTTGTCTCTTCTTTTACCTCTTGGCAGATAAAAGGTGATGCAGGCTACATCCCAGGAAAACCCCCCTTACATCCAATCAGGGCTGTGAACTGATTAAGGGTGCTGCATCCCACCCTAATGCCCTTACAGCAGATCAAAGCTGATCACATCAGACTGCATCAGGGAGAATCTTTACATAGTTGTTACATGACGCTATGACATAACTGCCAAACCACTTGGAAATCATGGCCCAGCCATATATTTTGGGGGAAACACAATTCAACCCATGACAACACATATCAAGTTGTGAATTACAATTTTAAAAAAATAAATACTGTACATTTTTAAGTGTCATTGCTTTCATATTTTTTGAGTTTTGAGAGTATATATATATATATATACAGATATATA
>NW_006921968.1:1810350-1815655 GCF_000298275.1 Orycteropus afer afer | reverse complement strand
TCAAACGTGTTATTTTCAAATATTTTAACCCAGTCTGTGTTGTGGCTTGTCCTTTCATTCCCTTAAGAGTTCCTTTCAAAGAGCAGACATTTTTATTTTGTTGAAGTTCAATATATCAATTGTTTTTTTGAGGATCAGTGTTTTGGTGGTTCATATAAGAGACCATTGCCTAACACCCTGATCACAAAAGTTTTCTCTAATATTCTCTTTTGGAAGATTTACACTTTTAGGATTTACATTTAGGCGATGATACTCTGAGTTAGTTTTTGTGTGTGCTATAAGATGTGGAAGGGGCTCTGGTGGTGTAGTGCCTAAGGCATCTGACTGCTAACCAGAAGTTGGTGATTCAAACCCACGAGCCACTCCATGGAAGGAAGACTGGACAATCTACTTCTGTAAAGAATTACCTCCTCGGAAACCCAAATAGGGTTGCTATGAGTCAGAATGAAGTCGATGGCAGTGAATTTTGTTGTTGTTGTGTTTAATAAGATGTAGAAGGAAGCTTTTGTCTGCACTTGAATTTGCCATATGTATCCTTTCTCCACTGAACCATCTTTGCCCGTTTGTTGGAAATTTTCCATTTATCTATCTTCACATCCACACCACACTGTTTAATTATTGTGAGTTTATAATGGGCCTTAAGATAGTGCTGGTCCTCCAAATGTGTTCTTTTGCTGAGTTGTATCTGCTCTTCTGTGAGGAAGTTATGGTTCAGTGATAGGTTCTTGTCTTCTGTTCAGGGTATTCAGGTTCACTTCTGTGCCAGTCACCCCCAGTGCAGGCGGCGCTCCTGATTACATAGGCTTGAGAGTTACTGTGCTGGTGGACAGGTTTCACTGGAGCTTCCAGACTGAAATGGACCAGAAAGAAAGGCCTGGGAATCTACTTCAGGAATCAGCCAATGAGGAGGAACCAGTGGGTCCCACGGGCTTCATCCCCAGCCAATGGGGATGGTCCTGGACTGGGCAGCACTTTATCCCATTGTGCGGGGCCGCCATGACTCCAGGGCTCACCCAGCAGCAAAAGTCTGCTGTTTTAGGCCATTTCACATCCCACATTAATTTTTTTTCACAAAACAAAACAGAACAAAAAAAAACGATGCTTGGCTTTTTATTGGACTTGTGTTGAATCTACAGAACAATTTTGGGGAAAACTGACATTTTAACAATTTCTGGCCCAGGAATGTGAATTCTCCCTTCACTTACATGGTCTTCTTTAGTTTTTATCAGCAATGTTTTGTAGTTTCGTGTATATGTATTTCATATCTTTTTGTCAGACTTTTCCCTAAGTGTTTCATATTTTTGATGCTACTATAAAGAGTGCTTTTTTGTTTTTAAGTTCAAAATTGGATTACTGTTTGTGATTGTTATATAGGAGAAATATATTTTTAAGTCCTACCATTATATCCTGAAACCTTGTCAAACTCATTTGGCCTTTTGTAGATCCCACCAGATTGTCTACAGGGGGAGCCGTGTTAACTCATTTGGCCCTTGTAGATCCCATCGGATTGTCTACAGGGGGAGCCGTGTTACTCATGAACGAAGACATCTGAACATCTTCCTTGGCACTCTGTTTTCATTTCATTGCTTTGTCTGCTCTTATTGCACAGACTAGAACCTCCACACAACACTCAGTGGAAGTGGAGAAAGATGATGTTCTAGGCTTATTCCTGAGAAGGAAACACTCAGTCTTTGCCCACTGAGTATGATGTTAGCTGTAGTTTTCACAGAGCAGCATTTTATGTTGTTGTTGTTATTAGGTGCCGTTGAGTCGGCTCCGACTTATAGTGACCCCATGTACAACAGAACAAAACACTGCCCAGTCCTGTGTCAGCCTCACAATCCTTGCTATGCCTGAGCCTATCACTGTAACCACCAGGTCAATCCATCTCACTGAGGGCCTCCCTCTTTTTCGTTGACGGTCCACTTTACCAAGCACGACATCCTTCTCCAAGGAATGGTCCCTTCTGATAACATGACTAAAGTAGGTGAGCTGAAGTCTGTCCATTCTTGCCTTCAGGAAACATTCCAGATGCACTTCTTCCAGGACAGATTTGTTAGTTTTTTTGGCAGCCCATGGTACTTTCAGTATTCTTTGCCAACATCACAACTCAAAAGCATCAACCCTTCTGTGGTCTTCCTTATTCTTTGTTCAGCTTTCACATGCATTAAAGGTGATTAAAAATACCATGGCTTGTGTTGGGTGTACCTTAGTCTTCAAAGAGACTGCATTTTCTAAGCTTGAGGAATTTAAAGAGATTATCTTTTATTCCTAGTTTGCTGAATGTTTCTGTCAGAAATGGGTATTGTGTCCTAGCCAATGGTTTTTCTGTATTTATTTGTTGGTTAATGTGATTGATATTTCAAATGTTAAGCAAATCTTGCATTCCTGCAATGAACTCTGCTTGGTCATAATGTGTTAATCATTTTATGTATTGTTGGATTAGATTTGCTAAAATTTTGTTTGAGTCTATGCTCATGAGTGATGTGTATCTGTAGTTGTCTTTCTTGCAAGGTCTTTTTCTCTGATTTGAATATCACAGTAATGCTGGTCTCATGGAATGAATTGATAAACATTCCCTCTTTTAAATATTTAACAGATGAGTCCCAGAAATGATATACAGAGGGTAAATAAACACGTGGAAAGATGCTCAACATTTAGTCATTGGGAAAATGCAAATTCAAATGACAATGTGATACTAGTACACATAAACGACTTAATTTTAAAAAAGACAAACCCTACCTAGTGTTGACAAGGCTGTGGAGGAACTGGAGTTCTCATTCACTCATGGCAGGACTGTAAAATGGCACAAGTATTTTGAAAACAGTATGGCAATTTCCTAAAAGGTATATGACCACCATATAATCCAGTTACTGAACTCCTAAATATTTGCCTAAGAGAGGTGAAATCATGCACTCACACAAAGACTCGTGCACAAATATTGATGACAGCTGTATTCGTAATGAACTAAAATTGTAAACAGCCCAAAGGCCTATCAAGAGATGAATGGATAAACAAACTGGCATATCCATGCAATGAAATAAGATGGAGTGATATAAAGTAATGAACTATTGATTCAAATCACAACATGGAATATTTATACTGAGACAAAGAAGGCCTATAAAATAAGCATGCATACTCTGTGGCTTTATTTATACAAAATTCTAGAAAGTGCAAACAAACCCTTAGTGACAGAAAGTAGAGGAGTGATGACCTGTATATGGAAGTGAATGTCAGTAATACCTTAATAAACCTGTTAAACATAAATAAATACCTTACTTAAGAAATAAGTTCCATTTTTGCATTATATTTATTATTCTTTGATAGCCAGATATTATGGAAGCTCATTGTACACTTGGAAAATTTAGCAATGTGCAAGGAAGAAAATGAAAATGATCAATTAGCAAACCACCCCAAAATAATCACTTTTTAAAAAGTCTATATACTTTCTTTTTTTCCTTGGTTAAGTATACTATTTTAGTACAGCTTTCAGATTATAAGGTACATACTGTTATGTAAACTGTCCTTTAACTAATAAACTAGGTGAGCATTTGACCACATCATTAAGTCTCCTGCAACAGTGAGATTTTTAATGAGTTCATTATGTACCACCACTGATTAAGCCAGCTTATTGTTCATTCTAAAAGTCGTTTCTAATTCCTGTTGTTATTTTTAACAAAACTGCAAAAAATGTCTTTTCATATATGATTTACAACATCTCTAATTATTTTCTTGGCACAAATGCTTAAAAGATTAATTGGTTGGTAAAAATATGCATACATTTTCCAGACATTTTGTCCATGTAGGGAAATTTAAAATATGTTTATTTTTAACAAAATGACATTTTTTTTCTGATTACTAAACCAATGTATGCCCCATATGTATGTGTGTGTATACAGATTGATAGATAGATGTATGTGTGTGTATATATATATACATACACATGTGTATCTGTGTAACACTTGTATGCACATACACGTATATGTACATATACACACACATATAAATATACATATACATACACATACATAAACACCAAATGAATAAACAAAGAAAAAAAATCACTCTGTGAAGTCGAATGTGTCTCATAGCGACCCATCCTTGGTTTTCTGAGGCTAAATCATTACAGAAGTAAATTGCCTAATCTTCCTTCTGACAGTCTTCCTTCCAAGGAGTGGCTGGCTGTTGGGTTTGAACCACCAGCCTTCTGGTGAGCAGTTAAATGCCTTAGGCACTGCTCCACCAAAGCTTCCTATATCGACCTTACTCATTGTCCAGCTCTCACATGCAGATGAGGCTATTGAAAATACCATGGCTTGTGTCAGGTGCTCCTTAGTCCTCATGGAGACGTCCTTGCCCTTCAACACTAGAAGAGGTCCTTTGTGGACATTTTGCCCAGTGCTATACATCTTCTGATGTCCTGACTTCTGTTTCCATTGGCATCAATTGTAGAAGCAAGCAACGTGAAGTCTTTGACAACTTCAATCTTTTCTTTATTCGTCATGATGCTGCTTATAGGTCCAGTTGTGAGGGTTGTTGTTTTCTTTATGTTGAGATGTAATCCATACTGCAGACTATAGTCTTCAATCTTCATCAGTAGGTGCTTCAAGTCATCCTCACTTTCAGCAAGCACAGTTGTGTCATCAGTATATTAGAGGTAGTTAATGATTCTTCTTCCAATCCTAATTCCACATTCTTCATATAGTCCAGCTTCTGGGATTATTTGCTCAGCATACAGATCTAATAAGTATAGTGAAACGATACAACCCTTACACAGTCTCTTTTTTATTTTAAACCATGTAGTATCCCCTTGTTCTGTTCAAACAACATCCTCTTGGTCTATGTACAGGTTCCTTATGAGTACAATTAAATGTTCTGGAATTCCCATTCTTCTCAAGGTTATCCACAATTTGTATGATCCACACAATCAAGTGCTTTTGCATAGTCAATGAAGCACAAGTAAACATCTTTCTGTTATTTGCTTTGAGCCATGATCCATCTGACATCAACTATGATATCTCTCACTTCATGTCCTTTTCTGAATCCAATTTGCATTTCTGGAAGTTCTCTGTCAGTATACTGCTGCAACCATTTTTTAATTATCTTCAGTAAGCTTTTGCTTGTGATATTAATGTGATATTAATGATATTATTTGATAATATCCACATTCTGTGGGATCCCCTTTCTTTGAAATGGGTAAAATGTGAATGTCTTCCAGTCACTCGGCCAGGGATTTGTCTTCCAAATCTCTTGGCATAGCCGAGTGAGTGCCTCCAGTGGGGCATCTCTTTGTTGAAACATCTCA
>NW_006921968.1:1804558-1806030 GCF_000298275.1 Orycteropus afer afer | reverse complement strand
CCCAACAGCACGGAGTAGAACTGTTCCAGAGTTTCCAAGGCTGTCAATCTTTATGGCAGCAGACTGACACATCTTTGTCTTAGAGAGCAGCTGGTGGGTTCAAGCTGTCAACCTTTCAGTTAGAAGCAGAACAGTCTAACCATGAGCTCCTTCAGTGATTTTACAATACAGAGATTCACTGAATTAGTGTGAGCTCTAAGTTCATTGACTAGTGTCCTTACAAGAGAGGGAAACTTGGAGACATATAGATGCTCACAAAGGGAAGATGGCCACATGAAGAGGAAAGCAGAGATTGGAGTGATGTGTCTACAAGCCAAGGATGCCCAGGATTGTCAGCAATTACCAGAAGTTAGAAAGGCACGTGACAGGTTGTCCCTTACAGCCCCCAGAAGGAACCAACCCTACCAGCAACTTGATGTCAGAATCCTAATGCCAAAAGCCCACAACTTGTCTGTCAGTTGGTTGTACTTTAGCAGCTTGTGTGTTTTTGTGGGGCTAGAGGCTATGCCGTCATATTTGAAATGCCAGCAGGGGCACCCCTGGTGGACAGGTTTCAGCGGAGCTTCCAGACTAAGACAGACTTAGAAGAAGGAAGGGGCCATCTACTTCTCAAACAATTGGCTAATGAAAACCTTATGGATAGCAGTGAAACACTGTCTGATATAATACTGGAAAACTTTATCTGAAACACTGTCTGATACAGTGTTGGAAGATGAGCCCCTCAGGTTGCAGTCAAAATACAAGTGGAGAAGACCTGCATCCTCAGAGTAAAGCAGACCTTAATGATGTGGATAAAGTGAAGCTTTCAGGATCTGTATTTGCCGATGGGGCATGACTCAAAATGGGAAGAAACAGCTACAAATATCCATTAATAATCAGAACATGGGATGTACGAAGTATGAATCTAGGAAAATTGGAAGTTGTCAAAAATGAAATGGAACTCACAAAGATTGATATCCTAGGTAATTAGTGAGCTGAAATGGACTGGTTTTGGCCACTTTGAATCAGACAACCATATGATCTACAATGTTGAGAATGACCCATTGGAGAGGAATGGTGTGGCATTGACATAGCAGTGATAGGATAATATTTATACACCTACAAGGAAAATAAGGTGAGATTACTATCATTCATATTTACACACCCACTACCAAAGTCAAAGATGAGGATTTTGAAGACTTTTACCAACTTTTGCAGTCTAAAATTGACCAAACATGTAGTCAAGATTTATTGATTCTTAATGATGATTGGGATGTGAAAGTTGGAAACAAAGAAGAATCAATCGTAGTTGGGATTATATGGCTTTGATGATAGAAATGACATCAGAGATCTCATGATAGAATTTTGCAAGACCAATAACTTAATCACTGCAAATACTTTTTTGCAACAACATAAATGTATGATATACACATAGACTTCATCCAAATGGGATACACAGGAATCAGATTGACTACATCTGTGGAAAGAGACAA
>NW_006921968.1:1802665-1803968 GCF_000298275.1 Orycteropus afer afer | reverse complement strand
AAAGAGTGGGAATTGCAGAACACTTGATTGTGCTTATCAGGAACCTGTACACAGACCAAGAGGCTGTTTTTTGAACAAAACAAAGGGATACTGCATAGTTTAAAATCAGGAAAGGAGTGTGTCAGGATTGTATCTTTTCACCATACTTACTTAATATGTATGCTGAGAAAATAATCCAAGAATTTGGACTATATGAAGAAGAATGTGACCTCAGGATTGGAGGAAGACTCATTAACAACCTGTGATATACAGATAACACTACTTTGTTTGCTGAAAGTGAAGATTGTTTGAAGCACTTACTGATGAAGATTAAAGCCTTCAGTCTGCAGTATGGATTACACCTCAACACAAAGAAAACAAAAATCCTCACAACTGGACCAATAAGCAGCATCATGATAAATGGGGAAAAGATTGAAGTTGTCAAGGATTTCATATTACTTGGATCCACAATCGACATCCATGGAAGCAGCTGTCAAGACATCAGATGTTGTGTTGCAAGGGGCAAATCTGCTGCGAAAGATTTCTTTCAAGTGCTGAAGAGCAAAGATATCTCTTTGAAGACTAAGGTGCACCTAAATACCAAGCCATGGTGTTTTCAATTGCCTTATATGCATGTGAAAGCTGGACAGTGAATAAGGAAGACAGAAAAAGAGTTGATGCTTTTGAGTTCTGGTGTTGGCAAAGAATATTGAAAGTGCCATGGACTGACAGAAGAACTAACAAGTCTCTCCTGGAAGAAGCACAGCCAGAATGCTCCTTGGAAGTGAGAATGGTCAGACTTCACCTCACTAACTTGGATCATATTGTCAGATGGGACCATTCCCTGGAGAAGGATGTCATGGTAAAGTGGAGGGTCAATGAAAAACTGGAAGGCCCTCAATGAGCTGGACTGACACAGTGGCTGCAATGATGGGCTCAGGTTATAGCAAGGATCACGAGGCACAAGCCCAATCAGTGTTTCGTTCTGTTGTACATAGGGTCACTATGAGCCAGAGCTGACTCAACGGCACCTAACAACATAAGAGCAATCCCCAAAACTCTGATAGAGAATTCTCTTGTTCAGCACCATCTAGTTTGCGGCTATTTGTTGTGACAGCCACAGGAAATGAATGCAATGGCCCAGGGCAGGGAAAGGCCCTGCAGGGGTCAAATGAGAGCACACATGCCCAAAGCCACCTCCAGGTGACAAGACAGGCTCACTCTACTTCCACTGCCTCAAGTGTAGACTTGGGGAGATCCTGGGAGAGCCTGGTGGTTTTCAAGGTGGCCACCTCCAGCCTGTGGTACAGTGGGGGGCACCCTC
>NW_006921968.1:1798659-1801835 GCF_000298275.1 Orycteropus afer afer | reverse complement strand
GCAGTAGAGAAAGACCTTCTGTCTGAAAAGACAAAACAAAAAGAGTACTGAATAATTTAAACACAGACAACTTCCCCATTCCCTAAGAGCACACTGGAATAAAAAGCTCAGATGCATTTAAATGGCATAAAGTAGGTCGAGCACTGCCCTTAGGTAAGCAAGCTCTGCTCCGGTTAACTCCTGGAAACTCTGTTTCTTTCCTGCAGGCAAATGGGAATTGGACTCCTTGCCTCTGAGCTTGAGGCTACTGGCAGGGACAGTGCACAAAGCTGGGACTGACCCAGATGACTTGTCAACCATCACCATGCTCTGCTGGCTGTGACACTCTCTGTCCAGCATGGTTTTGATGATGACTGACACAGCCAAGTTGAGTGGACCCAACATTCTCTACCATCATTACTGTTGGCTCGGAAATCATGATTGGCCTCTGCCTGGTCCCTCTGCCTTATGTAGCTCCTCATAGCTCTAGCCTAACTGCAGGTTAAGTCTTTCCTGGGTATAGGAGAAAATTCATCAGCTCCCTCAACTTTGGTATCTATGGAGACCTAGCAGGGTTCCAACATGATTGTCTTCAATGAAGATAATCACGGGGTGATAGTGGGAGAGGCAATTTTTCTGGCCCATAGCATTTGCCCAGTTTCTAGCTTAGTCCTCTAGTCTTATAGAGTTGGAGGCTTCCTTATACCCCTCATCCTGGATTTGGAGACTCCAAAGGTGGACCTGGAGTTTCCATGGCCTCACCAGATGCCAGGTAGACTCTGGCCATGTGCAGCCCTTTGTATCAGTGTCCTTGATCCTGGATCAGATGTCAGGGAACCAGCACTAGCCTCCTTCTCATCTGCAGTTCAGGGCTTCCCTCTTCCCAGCTGTCCACTGCAAGGACAGTGGCCTGTCCTCGAGGTGGTATCTCTACGGAGTTGAGTGAGCTTCAACTCTGCCACTCCTTTCTCCTCCTCTGACCAACATTCCTCCTGATGCCAACAGCAGCCCATGAACAGCAGGAAATTTCCCCTGGGGAATGTCAGCTGTGCTTGACATCATTTGGTGTCAGATTAAGAGTGAACCACTAAAGTAACACATTTTATCTCAGGAGAAAGTTCTCCTGAGATAAGAGTCTTAGTGAATCCATCTTATATTTTCTCACCTGAACAGAATGCATCATCAATTGAAATGCCACTGGTGGGTCCTTAAATCAGTGTCAACCTGGAAACCCCAGAGTCAGCCAAAAACATTTGCAGACACCCCACTTAGTGCTTCTCCCCTTCATTTTCTCCCCTCCATTGGCTGCCTTAATTCCACCTTTCCACATCTAAACCTCCCTCTAAAACTACTTTACTCACTTCCTTCTCTGGCTCCCTTTCTTCTGCCCACCCATCAAATGTCTAAGTTTAGGCTTTAGCTCCTCCATCCATACCCTCATGAGAGACAACCACTCCTGCAGCCTCAGAGCCTTCCTTAGTTCTATCTTTGAATTATCAGGCCCCATATGAGTATTCTCCTAGGAGCTCTGGTGGCATAGTGCCTAAGGTACTTGACTGGTAACCAGAAGGCTGGCGGTTCAAACCCACCAGCCACTCCTTGGGAGGAAGACTAGGCAATCTAGATACTGCCTTGGAAACCCAAGGAGGGCCGCTACGACTTGACGGCAGTGAGTTTGGTTTTTGGTTTATGGGAGTATTCCCAGACTCCACAAACACCAAAGCCAACACTTGCCACCGTGAAGCTGCTGCTCTTCCTCTCTCCACCTGAGCAGCAGCTCTGACTCCACCCAAGTGCAAAGGATAGACTCTTGGTCCTGCTTTCTGCTCCTGTGTCTCGTAACCTGGGGTTGGTCACTGGGCTTTGTCAATTTTCCCACCAGATGACTCCCATTTGCATTCTCTTTTTGTTGTTGTTTTTGTTGTTAGGTGCTTTCCCTATGTACAAAAGAACAAAACACTACCTAGTCCGGTACCAGCCTCACAATAATTGACATGTATGGTACCTCATCATAGACACTGTGTCAGTCCATCGCCTTCCCCTTTTTGCTGACCCTCCACTTTACCAAGCATAATATCCTTCTGCCAGGAATGATCCCTTGTGAGCACATGACCAAAGTAGGTGAGACAAAGTGTGGCCAGTCTTACTTCCAAGGAGCATTCAGGCTGCACTTCTTCCAGGACAGATTTGGTAGTTTTTCTGGCAGACCATGGTATTTTCAATATTCTTCACCAGTATCATTATTCAAATACATCAACTCTTCCTTAATCTTTGTGGGGGTTAAGTTTGTGTGTCAACTTGGCTGGGCCTGGGTGAGTGGCTGGGCAGCTGGATGTAGTACTTACTCCCCATGATCAGAATGGTAATCAACTCCATGCTGAATCTACTGTAAGCAGCTAAGTAGCTGCCTTTGGGTATGTGGTCTGCTTCCCGTATATAAGAAACCGCTTTGGGAATGGTGTCTATCTTATGGCATGCTTGCACCCTGCACATAGCCGTGTCATTGTTCAGCAGCCTGTCATACTCCACTGACTTTAAGACTTTCAATGGACTTGCATTAATGGCCTTGTGGTTTGGTAACATTGGAACTGTGCCATTTTATTTGTCGACCTTGGGCTTGTTAGCCTCAGTAGCCAGTAGCTGCCTGAGTGACGAGATGCCTCTAGCTTCGGTGGGCTGGGAGCAAGAGGCAGAGTTGAAGCCCAAGGTCGAGGGGTTTCACACAGCCCCTAGAGTCTGGCACTTTGAACTTGGACTTAAAGCCTCCAAACTGTGACAGAATAAAGTCCTGTTTCTTAAGGTCATCCCATTTGCAGCATATTCTTGTCAGAGCAGCGCTAGGTAACCAGAACAATCTTCCTTATGCATTGTTCAGCTTTCACATGCATATGAAGTGGTTGAAAATAGCATAGCTTGGGTTAGGCATAACTTAGTCTTTAAAGTGATATCTTTGCTCTTCCACATTTAAAGAGGTCTTTTGCAGCAGGTTTGCCCAGAACAATATGACATCTGATTTCTTGGCTGCTGCTTTCATGGGCATTGATTGTGGATCCAAGTAAAATTAACACCCTGACAACTTCAATGCTTTCCCATTTATCATGATGTTGCATATTGGTCCAGTTGTGAGGACAGTTATTTTCTTTGTGTTGACATGAAATCCATATGTAGACTCTGATCTTCATCAGTAAGCACTTCAA
>NW_006921968.1:1795655-1796848 GCF_000298275.1 Orycteropus afer afer | reverse complement strand
TATGCCAAATGCTTTACAAACAACATGATTTTCAAAATTAAATAAGCTTTTATTTTTAAAAATTTGAGAAAAATTTTAGATTGACTGTAAAATTTTTGAGCATATAGAGTTTTCTATCAGTTTTTCAAATTGTTGGCACTTTGTCTTTGTAGGTACTATCAAGTTGCCTCTGACTCATAGTGACCTGATGTGGAAGAGAATGAAACACTGCCCAGTCCTCCACCAGCCTCACAATCCTTGCTTTGCTTGAGCCAACCATTGCAGCCAGTGTGTCAATCCATCTCCTTGAGAGTCTCCCCTTTCTTCACCGAACCGCTACTTTACCAAGCATGATATCCTTCTCCAGGGAATGGTCCCTTCTGACAACATGACCAAAGCAGGTGAGACAGAGTCTGGCATTCTCTCTTCCAAGGAGTATTCAGGTTACACTTATTTAAGGACAGATTTGTTCATTCTTCTTGCAGTCCATGGTGCTTTCAGGATTCTTCACCAATACTACATTTCAAGGGCATCATCTCTTCTTTGGTCTTCCTTACTTACCTGTACATAGACCAAGAGACAGTGGTTCAAACAAAACAAGCGTTAACATGGTTTAAAATCAGGAAAAGGTTGTGTCAGGGTTGTATCCTTTCACTATACTTACTCAATATCTATGCTGAGCAAATAATCCATGATACTGTACTATCTAAAGAAGAACACGGCATCAGGATTGGAGGAAAATTAATGTACAACCTGTGATATGCAAGTGACACAACCATCCTTGCTGAAAGTAAAGTGGACTTGAAGCACTTACTGATGAAGATAAAAAACTACAGCCTTCAGTATGGATTACACCTCAGCATAAAGAAAACAAAAATCCTCACAACTTGACCAATGAGCAACATCATGAGAGATGGAGAAAAGATTGAAGTTGCAGAGGATTTCATTTTCCTTGGACCCACAATGAACACTGATGGAAGCAGCAGTTAAGAAATCAAAGTATGTGTTGGATAACATTGAAAATAATGGGATTCCAGAATTCTTAATTGTGCTCATGAGGAACCTGTACATAGACCAGGAGGCTGTTGCTCAAACAAAACAAAGGGATACTGCATGGTTTAAAATCAGGGAGTGGGTCAGGGTTGTAACCTTTCCTCATACTTATTTAATCTGTATGCTGAGCAAGTAATCTGAGAAGCTGGACTATATGAAGA
>NW_006921968.1:1791882-1793028 GCF_000298275.1 Orycteropus afer afer | reverse complement strand
AACTAGTCAGAAATTTTCCCTCCCCTTTTCTCCCACCCTTAGTAACCAACAAAGTAAATTTCTTTCCCAATACAATTTTAAGGCATAGAGCACAAAGTCCAAGTGATGACGGCTGAACTCTGGGGACCATTAGGTCAGATATACATCATGATGCTCACAGAGACAATTGCCAAGCTTTTGACTTCTTGGAGGGAGTTAATGCTCTGTGCACCCCCAAACATCTTCTGGTCTCTCTCATTGTAGAAAAAGTACTGTGCACACCACCACCCAGTTCTCTTTTATAGTCTTCCTGGATTTCAGTCCTGTTTTGACTGATTTCTGCTTCCAGAAGATTGCCACTCTGATTGGCCCAGCCTACAGATACTTTAAGTCCATTTGGGCCCTCATGGTCATCCCTTGGACCAATCTGTGTATCTGTTGCACAAGGAAGCTCAATCCACAGCTGCTTGGACATATGTTGTGTCAACTGATGGCCCTAGAGGGCTTGCAGAGGTAGATATAAATAAACAGTGATGAATGGAGGGCTTCCAGGCTTGGCATCTCACAGCAAACTGGTGCACCCAGTTTACTCACACATATCAACAGGATAGAAACACTGGAAGAGAGTGATGCCTCATGTCTTGGTCTCTGAGGGCTGCCATAACAAAACACCCAAACTGTAAGCAACAGAAACTGTCCAACAGTTCTGGAGGCTAGACTTTCAAATCAGAGTGTTAGTCATGCTTATGGCCTCTGAGGACCGGGAAAGGATCTGGCCATGCCTTTCTCCTAGCTTTGGAGGGCTCCCAACCTTCTTGGTGTTTCTTGGCTCACGGCTGCATCTGCCTGCACACTGTGCTTCCTGGGTGTAAGGTAAAGGATTTCAGGAAAAGACAAACAGGACTCCCAAAACTCCTACAAAATGGTTAAAAAGAAGCCACAATACACACTACCTCTGTGTTCATCTTTAATTTTAGAAATTTCTTTGTTGCATGTATTTTGAAGAAGAGTGCAGGAGAAAACTTGGAAGCCTGAATGCAAGGATCTTTCCCTAGAATTCCTGTGAACAGATACAAGTTCTAAATGACACCATACAGGAACAAAGCAGACTCTTACTTTAGGGAGGGTACATCCCTCTCCACCACCACAACTTTGCTTGCTGAAAAT
>NW_006921968.1:1788983-1791217 GCF_000298275.1 Orycteropus afer afer | reverse complement strand
TTCTGCTGTGCATGGGGTCGCTATGAGTCAGAAACGACTCGACGGCACTTAACAACAACAACAACACATCCCTCTCCACTCAACAAGAAGAAGAAGAAGTACTCATGAGACATCAGCAATCATCGTAGGAAGGACATGAGCTCTGTGGCCATCAGTCAGCCCCAGACAGGGAAGTGCTGAGGCTGTTATTGCAAAGGGTCTGAGCTATGTAAACGAGGGCTTGAGATCCTGATGAGAAAGTGTGATGAGGTGAGAATGAAAAATGAAAGCAAGCTTGTTCAGGGTTGTAACTCTCAGCAAGTAACTGACATTTACCCAGTGACATTTGCATGAGCCTTAATTACTTACAAGGTAATAGGTTACGTGCACCTGACCCAAGCCATGGCATTTTCAGTTGTGTCATATGCATGTGAAAGCTGGATTAAAAAAAAAAGGAAGATCAAAGAGGAATTGATAAGTTTGAATTGGGGTATTGGTGAAGAATATTGAAAATACCATGGAAGGGCAGAGGAAAAAACACATTGGTCTTGGAAGTTGTTGTTTTTGTTAGGTGCCTTTGAGTAGGCTCCAACTCATTTGTTGTTGTTGTTATGTGCCGTCCGTCGAGTCGGCCCCGAGTCCTAGCGACCCCTCCTTGGGTTTCCGAGGCAGTTTGAACTGCCAGCCATCTGGTTAGCAGGCAAGTGTCTTAGCCACTATGCTACCAGAGCTCCAACTCATCGTGGCCTCAAATACAACAGAATGAACCAAGGCCAGTCTAGCACCACCCTCACAATCCTTTCTATGTTTGAGACCAGTGTTGCAGCCACAGTGCCAATCCATCTCCTTAAGGGTTGCCCCCTTTTTCACTGATTCTCTACTTCTATTGTTGTTGTTAGATGCTGTTGAGTTGGCTCCAACTCATAGTGACCCTATGAGTAACAGAACACAATACAACTGCCCCCTCTTGCACCATCCTCACAATTCTTGCTAGATTTGAACCCATCATTCCAGCCACTGTGTCAATCAATCTCATTGAGGGCCTTTCCCCTTTTTCACTGACCCTCCACTTTACCAAGCATGATATTCTTCTCCAAGGAATGGTCTCCTCTGACAACATGACCAAAGTAGGTAAGACGAATTTTGGCCGTTCTCACTTCCAAGGAGCATTCTGGCTGTACTTCTTCTGGGACAGACTTGTTAGTTCTTCTGTCAGTCCATGGTATTTTCAGTATTGTTCAACAACACCACAATTTAAAGACAACAACCCTTCTTTGGTCATCCTTATTCATTATCCAAGTTTCACATGCATATGAGGCAATTGAAAATATAATGGCTTGGGCCAGGCACACCTTACTTTTCAAAGGGACATCTTTGCTGTTTAACACTTTAAAAAGATCTTTTGCAGCAGATTTGCCCAGTTTAATATGACATTTTATTGACTATGTAAAAGTATTAGATTGTGTGGATCATAACAAATTATGGATGACGTTGAGAAGAATGGGAATTCCAGAACACTTGATTATGCTCATCAGGAACCTGTACATAGACCACGAGGCTGTCACTCAAACAGAACAAGGGATACTGCATGATTTAAAACCAGGAAGGGAATGTGTCAGGGTTGTATCTTTTCATCATACTTGTTCAATCTGTATGCTGAGCAAATAATCTGAGAAACTGGGCTATCTGAAGAAGAACATGGCATCATGATTGGAGGAAGACTCATTCACAACCTGAGATACACAGACACAACTTTGCCTGCTAAAAGTGAGGATGACTTGGAGCACTTACTGATGAAGATTAAAGACTTCAGTATTCAGCATGGATTACATCACAACATAAAGAAAATGAAAATCCTCACAACTGGGCCAATAAGCAACATCACAGTAAATGGAGAAAAGATTGAAGTTGTCAAAGATTTCGTATTATTTGTTTCCACAATCAACACCAATGGAAGCAGCCGTCAAGACATCAGATGATGTACTGCACTGGGCAAATCTACTGCAAAAGACCTCTTTAAAGTGTTGAAGAGCAAAGATGTCTCTAAGACTAATGTGCACCTAACCTAAGCCATGGTGTTTTCAATCACCTCATGTGATGTGAAAGCTGGGAAATGAATAAGGAAGACAGAAGAAGAGTTGATGTTTTTGAATTGTGGTGTTGACGAAGAATACTGAAAGTACCACGGACTGCAAAAAGAATGAATGAATCTGTCCTGGAAGAAATGCAGCTGGAATGCTCCTTGAAAGTGAGAA
>NW_006921968.1:1786824-1788883 GCF_000298275.1 Orycteropus afer afer | reverse complement strand
CTACTTCCGTAGTGATACTGCCTCGGAAACCCAAGGAGGGGTCGCTATGAGTCGGGTTTGACTCGACGGCACATAACAACAACAACAATGTAAAAGTATTAGATTGCGTGAATCATAACAAATTACAGATGACGTTGAGAAGAATGGGAATTCCAGAACACTTGATTATGCTCATCAGGTACTTGTACATAGACCAAGAGGCTGTCGCTCAAACAGAATAAGGGATACTGCATGATTTAAAACCAGGAAGGGAATGTGTCAGGGTTGTATCTTTTCACCATACTTGTTCAATCTGTATGCTGAGCAAATAATCTGAGAAACTGGGCTATCTGAAGAAGAACATGGCATCACGATTAGAGGAAAGCTCATTCACAACCTGAGATACATAGACACAACTTTGCCTGCTAAAAGTGAGTATGACTTGGAGCACTTACTGATGAAGATTAAAGACTTCAGTCTTCAGCATGGATTACATCACAACATAAAGAAAATGAAAATCCTCACAACTGGGCCAATAAGCAACATCACAATAAATGGAGAAAAGATTGAAGTTGTCAAAGATTTCATACTATTTGTTTCCACAATCAACACCAATGGAAGCAGCTGTCAAGACATCAGATGATGTACTGCACTGGGCAAATCTACTGCAAAAGACCTCTTTAAAGTGCTGAAGAGCAAAGATGTCTCTGAGAAGACTAATGTGCACCTAACCTAAGCCATGGTATTTTCAATCCCCTCATATGATGTGAAAGCTGGAAAATTGATAAGGAAGACAGAAGAAGAGTTGATGTTTTTGAATTGTGGTGTTGACGAAGAATACTGAAAGTACCACGGACTGCAAAATGAATGAATAAATCTGTCCTGGAAGAAATGCAGCTGGAATGCTCCTTGAAAGTGAGAATGGCCAGACTTCATCTCACCTATTTTGGTTATGTTGTAGAAGGGACTATTCCCTGGAGAAGGATGTCATGTTTGGTAAGGTGGAGGGTCGATGAAAGAGGGGAAGGCCCTCAATGAGATGGACTGACATGGTGGCTGCAATGATGGGCTCAGCTATAGCAAGGATTGTGGGACTGGGACAATATGGGGCAGTGTTTTGTTCTGTTTTACACAGGGTCACTATGAGCCAGAGCTGACTCAATGGCAACTAACAACAACAACAACATGACATTTGATTTCTTGCAGAGTGCTTCCATGGATGTTGATTGTGGATCCAAGAAAACTAAAATCCTTGACAACCTCAATTTTTCTCCATTTAATGTGTTGTTGCTTATTGCTCTAGTTGTGAGGATTTTGTTGTTGTTGTTGTTGTTGAGGTACAATCCATACTGAAGACTGTAGTCTTTGATCTTCAGAAGCAAGTGCTTCAAGTCATCTTCACTTTCAACAAGGAAGGTTGTGTCATTTGCATATTGCAGGTTCTTAGTGAGTCTTCCTTCAATCCTGATGTCACGTTCTTCTTCATATAATCCAGCTTTTTGGATTATTTGCTCAGCCTACAGATTGAATATGTTTGGTGAAAGGATACAACCCTAACATATACATGTCCTGATTTTAAACCATGCAGTAACCCCTTGTTTTGTTCAAACAGTCTCCTGGTCTATGTACAGATTCCTCATGAGTACAATTAAGTATTCTGGAATTCCTTTTCTTCACAATGTTATCTATTGCTATGATCCACACAGTCGAATATCTGCATAGTCAGTGTAATACAGGTAAATATCTTTCTGGTATTCTTTGCATTTAGCTAAGATCCATCTGATATCAGCAATGATATCCCTTGTTCCACATCCTCTTCTGAATCCAGCTTGAATTTCTGGAAGTTCCTTGTCAATATTCTACTGCAACTGTTTTTGAATTATCTTTAGCAAAGTTTTACTTGCATGTGATACTACCGATGTTGTTCAGGAATTTCCACATTCTGTGGCATCACCTCTCTTTGGAATGGTCATAAAAACTGATCTTTTATAGTTCGTCAACCAACTTGTCTTCCAAGTTTTCTGGCATAAACGAGTAAGTGCCTCCAGCACTGCCTCTGTTTGTTGAAACATCTCAATGG
>NW_006921968.1:1783516-1786149 GCF_000298275.1 Orycteropus afer afer | reverse complement strand
CTCACATATAGCAACAACCATGGAGATGGTACAGAAGCAGACAGAGCAGGGGGGATTTACATGCTGTGATGCATAAGAAAGACAAAAGGGGCAGGAGAGGGAGTGCCCCTTGAAGAAACCTTGCTCAGGGTGCACAAAGATCTTGTAGTCAGCCTTGATGGCATCAAAGGAAGAACATCCTCTCCATTCTGGGACCTTAAGGTTAGATCTTAGCAGCATGTAATTATGTATTTATCATATGACACTGAGGGACTTTATAGCCCAGGCACTAGGGGAGAGGGTCTGCTTCCCCTACTCTACCTTCTTTCAGTATAGTTTTAGTGAAAAAGGCATGCAAGTGTTGGAGGGGCAAAAAGTGCTTTTGCTGCCTCGCAAAGCCATCAGCCCACTTCTCAGAAACATGCATAGAAACCCACATCCACACCCACACACAGTTTCAGCAGTTCCGTAGTGAAGCCCTTCTTCTTTAGTGAATAGAGTGGCTGCCGTGGGTGGTGGGAGCCTAGGGTACTCTGTGTGTGGAGCAGGAGCCTAACATCAACCTTTCAGAGCTCAGCTCCCACATCTGTTCCACAGGCAGGGCCAGGAGAGAGAAAGTCTCTGCACCTCGCTCCACTCTCACCTCTTGGACACCTTCCCATTCCCTGCACCTGCCTTCCTTGGAGACGGTGCTCTATTTTCTCACCAAGCCCAGTGTATCTGGCCTGTGCCTATCAACATTTATGTATTCCTCTGCAATCTGTCTCTGCTCTGACAACTATGTGGCTCTAGAGCTTGAATTGTAATTATTCAGTGCCATGTTTTTTATTAAATTAAATTTTATTTTTCCAATTCTTAATTAAACTGGGTGAGTCACACTTCTGTTGTTATATTTCTCAGGGAAAAAAAAAAATCTAATTTAGCTAAATTAAGTAACTTTCAACTTGTATTTGATCTCCAACTGATTTGCTGCAATGTGGATCAGCATCCCCAGATTGAAAAATATAACCCCAATGAGGTCCCAAAACAGGTGAAAAATAAAATATGTTTGGGGTCCTGGCCCCTATACCTGTGGATGCAACCCTAGTGGGTAGTACGATTTTCTCTGTTATGCTAATAAGGGCATATCATATAGAATATGTTCAAACCCTCATCCCTTTTCAGTTACAGAAATGACACAAATGGAGAGAAGACAGAAGCTACAGGAAGATCACCAAGAAACCAAGGGCTTCCAGGTCTACAGAAGCTGAGACCAGGACTTCACCCTGGAGCAGACAGAAAGTGCACATTCCCCATTGGCTAGAGCCCAGAATTCAGACTTTTAGCCTCCTGAACTGTGAGAAAAGAAATTTCTGTTGTTTAAAGCCACCCTTTTGTGGTATTTCTGTTATAGCAGCACTAGAAATCTAAGACACCCACCATTATATCAAAAATAGTGCTATATCTTTTTAATTGTGTAAAAATATACATAACAAAACATTCACCAATTCAACGGTTTTTACATGTATCATTCAATGAATTTGGTTGCTTTTTTCATGTCGTACATATTTCACAGGGGTTTGTAACCCTCATGCAGAAACCAGATGGCATGTGCACCGTGAGAAGAAATGTATCCCCACCAGCTAACATCCCAGGAAACAATATCTCACTGCAAAGGCAGGACAACAGTGGAGAGCAGACCACCATCAACAGATATTTAAAAGATGCAAATGACAAAGGGAGGGGAAAGACTACACACGCCATGAACACTGCTAAGTTAGGGACCAATCTCAGGATAATACATTTCAGGAATAATGAGCATGCTCTTTCACAGGTAGAAATTTAAAACTTGCCACTTAACAGGAAAAGAAACAACATGAGAGGAAAAGAAAAAAGAAAAATGATAAAACTTCCACACTTAATATATTACCAGGAGACTGTCATTTAAAAAAGAAATTCGAGAGGTCTTAAACATCAAATTGCTTAGTGCATATTTAGAAGGGTATTATTATACGGTGTTAAAACTCATCACCCGGGGCATGGGAAGTACTTACTAATGAGAAAAAGGTAGACTAGCACATGAACATTAACAGGCTGAGTATGCAGGTGCCACAACCTTGTTTGCTGAATGTGAAGAAGACTTGAAGCACTTACTGATGAAGATCACACTGCAGTCTTCAATATGGATTACACCTCAACATAAAGAAAATGTAAATCATCCACAACTGGACCAATAAGTAACATCATGATGAATGGAGAAAAGATGGAGGTTGTCATGGATTTCATTTTACTTGGACCCACATTCAACACCCGTAGAAGTGTTGTTGTTGTTGTTGTTAGGTGCCGTCGAGTCATTTCCGACTCCTAGTGACCCCATGCACAGCAGAACGAAACACTGCCTGATCCCGCGCCAGCTCTATGATCCCTTCTATACTTGAGCCCATCATCACAGCCACCATGTCAATCCATCTCATTGAAGGCCTCCCCCTTTTCGTCGACCCTCCACCCTACCAGGCATGACATCTTTCTCCAGGGAATGGTCCCTTCTGACAACATGACCAAAATAGGTGAGAAAAAATCTGGCCATTCTTGCTTCCAAGGAGCATTTCAGGTGCACTTCCTCCAGGACAGATCTGTTAGTTCTTTTAGCAGTTCATGGTACTTTAAGCATTCTT
>NW_006921968.1:1781741-1782224 GCF_000298275.1 Orycteropus afer afer | reverse complement strand
ATAACAGGTCCAAATTATGAGACACAAAGTCTTGCCATCCTCACTTCTAAGCGCCCTTGTTGTACTTCTTTCAAGACAGATTTGTTCATTCTTCTGGCAGTCCATGGTGTGTAGTCAATGTTCTTCACCGACACCATAATTGAAATGCATCAAGTCTTCTTCAGTTTTATTCACTGTCCGGCCTGTGAGCAGACTAAAAGGACCAGGGCTTGGGTCAGGTGCACCAGAGACCTCAAAGTGAAGTGTTACTAAGAACAACAATTTATGGAATTCCCACCAGGAGCCCATATATTTTTTTTAAAAAATGTATAAAATACAACAGACCCAACAGCACTCTATGCTTTAATACTGTGCTAATCAGGTATGAAGTTAGGCAATGATCATGCAGAACTCACTGTTGTTCAGGCAGCTGAGCCAGTGCCAGCCAGCATATGATTTGCTAGTTGGAGGCTCTGAGTGTCTAAAATTCACCCACATGAGTGC
>NW_006921968.1:1762129-1771778 GCF_000298275.1 Orycteropus afer afer | reverse complement strand
TCACTATGAGTCAGAGATGACTTGATGGCACATAGCAACAATAACTACTTTACATAGCATGCTATCCTTCTCCAGAGACTGGTCCCTTTTGGCAACATGACCAAAGTCTGAAAGACCAAGTCTGGTCATTCTTGCTCTTAAATGGTATTCCAGCTGTACTTCTACCAAGGTAGACTTGTTCCCTCTTATTGCAGTCCATGGTGCATTCAAAAGTCTTCACCAACACCAGAAATCAAGTACTTCAGTTCTTCTTTTGTCTTCTGTATTCAGCTCTTACATGCATGTGAAGCTATTAAAAATACCCTGGCTTGGGTCAGGCACATCTTAGTCTTCAAAGTGATATCTCTTTCAAGTAGAGTCACCTTAATGACAAGGATGGAGTAAAGCTTTGGTGGCCTTTATTTGCTGCTGTGACTCACAAAGAGAAGAAACAGCTGATGCATTCACTAATAATCACAACTTGGATGGTATGAAGTATGAATTTAAGAAAATTGAACGTCATTACAATTAAAATGGGATAAATATTGATAGAAACATTAATATCCTAGGCATTGTTGTTGTCAGGTCCCATCCAGTTAGTTCCAAATCATAGTGACCTTATGTACAATAGAACCAACACTGACCAGTCCTGCACCATCCTCACAAGCTTTGCTATGCTTCAGTCCATCGTCACAGCCACTGTGCCAATCCTTTTGGCTGAGGGCCTTCCCCTTTTCACTGATCCTCTACTTTACCCAGCAAGATGACATTATCTGGACACTGGCCCCTTCTGACAACTTGACCAAAGTGTGTGAGATGAATCCTACCCCTTCTCACTACTAAAGAACATTCTGGCTGTCTTTCCTCCAAGAAAGATTTGCTCCTTCTTCTAGTAGACCATGGTTCCCTCAATATTCTTCACAACACCACAACTCAAAAGCATCAGTTCTTCGGTGATATTCATTGTTCACTGTCCAGCTCTCATATGCATATGAAGGTACTGAAAATAACCATGGCTTTGGTGAGGCACATCTTAGTCTCCAAAGTGACATCTTTGGTCTTAAACTTTTCAAGAGGTCTTTTGTGGCAGATTTACCCAATGCAATATGCTATTTCATTTCGTGACTGATGCTTCCATGGATGATGATTGTGGATCCAGGTATAATGAAATCCCTGACAATATCAATCTTTTCACCTCTTTATCAAGAAGTTTCTGAGAATTTTTTTTTCTTATGTTGAAGTGTAATCCGTACTGCAGGCTGTAGTCTTTCATCTTTATCAGTAAGTGCTTCAATTCATCTTCACCTTCAGCAAGCAAGGTTGTGACATGTGCATATCACAGGTTGTTAAAGAGTCTTCCTCCAATCCTGATGCCACGTTCTTCTTCATGTAGTCCAGCTTCTTGGATAATTTGATCAGCATACAGATTGAATAAGTATGGTGAAAGGATACAACCCTGACACATATCTTTCCTGGTTGTAAACCATGCAGCATCCCCTTGTTTTGTTCAAACAATTGTGTCTTGGTCTGCATAAAGTTTCCTCATGAGCACAATTAAGTGTTCTGCAATTCCTATTCTTTGCAATGTTATCCATAATTTGTTATGGTCCACAGAGTTAAACACTTTTGCACAGTCAATAAAGAACAATTAAAAACCTTTCTGTAATTAGTAGAGTTATATATTTATTAATTAGAGGTATATTTTAATAGATTTATGTACACATCTATTAATGTTTGTACTTATTATAACTTTTTTTTCCCTTAGAAGTACGTGTTTTCTACAACTATATCTATTAAAATAGTTGCCTTGGAGTTAAGTCCAACTCATGGTGTGGTAGTTAAGTTCATATGTCAAGTTGTCTGGGCAACTGGTGATAGTTATTCCCCATGATGAAACTGGCAATGAACTCCATGGTTGAATCTGCCAGGATTAGCTCAGTAGCTGCTTTAGGGATGTGGTCTGCTTCCCGTATATAAGGAGAAGGTTTAGGAATGGTCTTTAGCTTTTTGGCATGCTGGGACCCTGCATTCAGCAGCCTGCCACACTCTGCCAATCTTGGGACTTTAAATGGACTTGAATCAATGGCCTGCCATGTGGTTTGATAATATCAGAACTATGCCTTTTTCCCTGTCAACCTTGGGTTTATCAGCCTTAGCAGCCAGCAGCTGCCTGAGTGAAGAAAGCCTCCATCTCCAGTGGGCTGGCAGCAAGAGGAAGAGCTGAAGCCCAAGGTCAGGGTCCTTTCACCCAGCCCCTAGAGCCTGGCACTTTGAACTTGGCCTTCTATCCTCCAAAGTGTAAGAGAATAAACTCTTGTCTGTTAAAGCCATCCCATTTATTGTATATTCCTGTTACAGCAGCAAGAAATAACCGAAACTCATGGTGACCTCGTGTGCATCTGAAGAGAATGTGCTCCATAGAATAGCATGTGCTCATTGTTTGCAGAGTTTCTCCAGGCCTTCTTTCTAACGCACCTTCAGGGAGGATTCAAAACACCAACCTCTGGTGCATAGCTGAGCTCTTTAACCATATGCACTACTCAGGAACTCCAGTGTTTATCTGAGTTTTGCTTTTACTCGTAGAGGCATGTGTTTACCGCGGATATGTGTTGATTGTTGTTGTTGTTGTTGTTGTTATGTGCCGTCGAGTCAGCCCTGACTCATAGTGACCCCTCCTTGGGTTTTCGAGGCAGTATCACTATGGAAGTAGGATTGCCCAACCTTCCTTCCGAGGAGTGGCTGGTGGGTTTGAACCGCCAGCCTTCTGCTTAGCAGTCAAGTGCCTTAGCCACTATGCTACCAGAGCTCCTATGTGTTGATTAGTAGTGTGCATTTATCACTGTCACAGCCTGGGGAAGAGCTAGGTCACCACCCCAGTTGCTTCAGCTTCAGGAGAGTTAGTTCTTCACTTAGGAATTAGAGACTGTGAACCACTGTGGGATTCTCACTCAAAATGGAAAGTATGGTGAACAACCCCTTCCATTCTGGCCATCCATAATCTTTCTCTTGCCAGCAGCCATTAGCATGAACCATACATATTTCAGGGGTTGTCAAAGGAAACCACAACCCATCAATTCCATTTCCCACCAGCCACTGTCTATTCAAAATTATGCTCTTCATCTGTACCCATGGAGATGACTAACTGAAGTGATGTCAAGGATATTTGGCCAAACTCAATGGCAGTGACTAGGCATTCAGAGACATTTAGATATCTGACTCAGGCCCTCCACATACGTCATTTCACATCTTGAGTGGAAGGTTCATTATTCCTATGTTACAGATGAGGAGAATGAACCTAGACAAATTCCCATAACTCGCTCAAAGTTATGTTTCCAACAGGCAGTAAATAAAGCCAGAATCACAACCCAGGGAGCTCTGATTGTAATGATTTCTGGTTCCACAACACCGCCTTGAGCCCAATAGGATGAAAGGTAACTTTCCAGTTTGCTAGCTTATTCTAGCTTTTACTAAAACTTTCTTGTCTTTCATCATTACTTTCTGTTCAAATGATAATACTAACCAAACCTCACTGCCACCAAGTCAATTCCAACTCACAGAACTCTCCATTGGGTTTCCAAGGTGGTAAACCTTTATGGAAATAGATTCCCCTATCTTCCTTCCGTGGAGCAGCTGGTGGCCTTGAACTGCTGACATTCTGGTTAGCAGCCTAATGCCTTAGCCAATGATTGGCTCTCTCTGTGCTTGGCCTACTGTGAGGTGGCAAGCATTGACCAGTGAGGTCATCTGTGATGAAGGAAGACAGAAATGATAGCCAGTTTAGTTAGCAGAAATGAAAGACATTAATGAGTTAGGTGTAGACTGCTTATGCCAGCTAGATCTTGAGGAGAGAGACCAAAACGGGAAGGACATTCTCATTTAACCACAAGATTGAGAGTAGCCAAGAAGCCTAAGGATCAAAAGTAAATTGAGATGAAGGTCTGAAGCCAAGCTGACTTATGTGTTCCCCGTTCCCAAAGTCCTGTCACTAAACTTGTACGTTAAGGTGGGGTTGTTATAATGAAGAATACTACCAGCTACAAAGGAAGGAAAGAGGCATTGGGTACCCCAACTGGAGCAGTCAAGGGGGCTTTGGGGAGCTCTCAGTGCCTGGATAATGAGTGGCTGCACAATGAGAAAATGTCCCTGGGCACTGCTGGCATCCTGCTTTTCCTGCGGACTCTGCTCACCATCTGGATTAATAAACTATGCAGTTCCACATGCACCTTACTTCTCATTATAAGAGTTTCTCAGGTCAGGCATCCTATACCCTGATGGAGTTGACACCCTTGCCCTGGGGTCTATGTAAGAGCATGAAGCCCTCCTCTGGATTCTTGCCGTCACCATAGAGTAGAGGGCACAGATGGGGAAGTCAAGACTCCACAAACATATTACCTCCACTTAAAATAACAAATGGCACAACACCAGGTGGTGTGTTGTTCTGTTGTGCCTTGGGTCTCTATGAGTCAAAGCCAACTGGATGGCACTTAACAACAACAATGAGATAGCTTTGTACCATTCTGCTAATGAGAGAGCAGAGAGTGGTTAACTGGTCTAAGGTTGCATAGGAAGAAAATGGTAGAGCCAGGGTTAGAACACTGGCCAGGGACCACAGGGCTTGTGATCTTAACAAGCAGGCTGGAGTCATCGTCATTACAGCAATAATAATAGCTGACATCTCCACAGTGCTTATTACATGCAGGCTCTGCTCTTGACACTTTCGTAAGTGACTCCCCTTGACAGCAAGCTTATGAAGTAATCACTCCTACTAAAGCACTACATGGATGTGCAGCTTGAGCACAGAGAAGACAAGCATCCTGCCCTGTTCTCACAGTCAGGCTGAGGTTGAGCCAGAATGGGAACCTCAGAATCCGTCTCTTACCCACCATGTTAAGTGGCTTCTCATTGGTCCTGGAAGGACATGGAAGCCATGAAGCATTTTTAAGAAAGGACTTTGTAGTTTAGAAAGAATTTTGACCTCGTTAATTCTCAAGTCACACATCAGCCTCTTCAACTAGGGATGCTTATTTCCACTTAGCAGATGGTCCACCTGAGGTTCGGGAACTTGAGGTTATTGAGCAAGGTTACATTGTGGTGCATGCCAGCACTGGGTCTTGAACTGTACATTCTGATGTCAGATCTCATGTACTTCCTGCTGTTCCAGCCATAACTCTCATGTTGAAATTCATAGCCAGTATGTGTCTTAATTTCCTAGGGCTACTGTAACAATATATCACAAAGTGGGTGCCTTTTAAGAATAAGTGTTTAATGTGCACACCTACATGCATTGCAGCATCATTCACAATTGCAGAAAGATAGGCACAACTTAAGTGTCCATTGAGGGATGAATGGATAAAGTAAATATGATACATACACACAATGGAATAATATTTAGCCATGAAGAATAATGATGAGTCCTTGAAACACCTTGTAATGTGGATGATTCTGGAGACATTATGCTAAATGGAATAAGTCATTCACGAAAGGGCAAATATTCTGTGATTGCACTTTACAGGGAGATAATAGATGTACATACAGAGACCAACACTCATTGGTGATTACCAGGGATGAGTGGGGAAAAGGGAGAAGCACTCTCAATATAGTACCAAAACCAACCCACTCCCATAGAGTCAATTCCGACTCATAGTGACCCCTGTTGGGTTTCCGAGGTAGTAAATCTTTATGGAAGTAGATTGCCTACTCTTCCTTCCACCAGAGTGGCTGGTGGCTTTGAACCACCAACCTACTGATTAGCAGTCAGATACCTTAGGCATTGTGCTACCAGAGCTCTTTCTCAATATGTTGTGTTGTTGTTATGTGCCATTGAGTAGGACCTGACTCATAGCAACCCTTCCTTGGGTTTCCGAGGTGGTGTCACTGCAGAAGTAGATTGCTTAACCTTCCTTCCGAGGAGTGGCTGGTGGATTTGAACTGCCAGCCCTCTGGTTAGCAGTCAAATGACGTGGCACTATGCCACCAGAGCTCTCAGCTTGACCAAGGTAAATGATGTCACTAAAAACTGCATAAGAGAAAAGGACATTTTTGGTAAAGGATATGATCAATATAAATTTGTAACAAGACCAACAGCAATCAAAAATATGTGTGTGGTTATCAAATATGCATATAGGTGTATATGTTTATGGGTATGCATATGTGGGTCCATATGTGCACACAGATAGATGTACCTATAGGCATATGTACATATAGCTATGTGTGCACATGCATATATATACATATATATAATTAACCACATAGGGGACGCAAGTACGGACACTTTTTAAGCATAACCAAACATGTCTCAAGATAGGTTTTCTGGGTTTGAAGACTTAGGACCATAGTCTTAATGGAACAACTCAGTTCACTGGCATAAAATAGTTTACAAAATGTAGGTTGTACATCCTAATGTGATGAATAGTGTCTGGGGTCTTAAAAGCTTGCAAGGAGATATCTAAGATAAAACTCCTGGTCTCTCCTTGTCCAGAACAAAAGAGGAAGAAGGAAATCAAAGACTCAGAGAAGAAACTAATCTGTAGGACTAAGAGTTGGCATAGGCCACAACCTCATCTACCCTGAGACCAGAAGAACTAGATGATGCCCGGCTACCCATACTGACTATTCTGACAGGGCCATAGATAGAGCCTGATAGAGTAAGAGCAATATGTAGCAAAGAACTCAAATTCTTAAAAAATCCAGACTTACTGGATCAGTAGAGACCAGACTTCTGAAACTACGTTGTTATTGTGAAGTGTCAGAGAGACAGCTCCGAATCATCATGACCCTATTCACAACAGAAGCAAACCCACCCCGGTACTGGTCCATCCCCACAGTCTCTGCTGTGTTTGAACACACTGTTGCAGCCACTTTATAAATTCATCTCCTTGAGGGTCATCCTCCCTCTCACGGACTCTCTACTTTACCAAGCATGTTATCTTTCTCCAGGGACTGATCCCTTCTGACAATATGACCAAGTAGATCAAAGGAGGTCTAGCCATTCTCACTTCCAGGGAACATTCTGGCTGTACTTCTTCAAAGACAGATTAGTTCTTTCTTCTGGCAGTCCATGGTATTTTCAGTATTCTTGGGCAACACCATAATTCAATGACATCAGCTCTTCTTTGGTTTTCTTTATTCATTGTCCAGCTTTCACAAACATATGATGTGATTGAAAATACCATGTCTTAGGTCAGATGCATCTCAGTGCTCAAGGTGACATCTTTGCTTCTTAACACTTTAAAGAGGTCTTTTGCAGCAGAGGTTCCCTGCTCAATACAACAACTGATTCCCTGACTGCTGTTTCCATGGGTGTTGACTGTGGATCCTAGTAAAAAGATACCCCTGACAACTTCAATCTTTTCTCCATTTATCATGATGTTGCTTATTGGTCTAGTTGTGAGGATTTTGGTTTTCTTTATGTTAAGGTGTAATCCATACTGTAGACTGTAGTCTTTGAGCTTCATCAGTAAGTGTTTCAAGTCCTCTCCACTTTCAGGAAACAAGGTTGTGTCATATGCATATAGCATATAACCTGCATATAGCAGGTTGCTAATGAGTCTTCCTCCAATTCTGATGCCACATCCTTTGACTATTTGCTCAGCATACAGATTGAATAAGTATGGTGAAAGGATACAACCCTGATGTACACCCTTCCTGATTTTAATCCATGCACTATCCCCTTGTTCACTGACCCTCTACTTTATCAAGCATGTTATTCTTCTCCAGCGACTGGTCCCTTGTAACAACATGACAAAGTATGTGAGACAAAGTCTGGCCATTATCCCTTCAAAGAGCATTCTGGCCGTATTTCTCCCCAGCCAGATTTGTTTGTTCTCCTGGCCTTCTGTGACATTTTCACTGTTCTTTACCAACACCACAATTCAAAGGCATCAATTCTTCTGTAGTCTTCCTTATTCACTGTACAGCTTTCACATGCATATGAGGCGATTGAAAATACTGTGGCTTGGGTCAGGCTCATCTTAGTGTTCAAAGTGACAACTTTGCTCTTTAACACTTTTTTTTTTCCTTTTTATTGTGATTTGGGTAAAAATTTACAGAGCAAATACACTTTCCATACAGCAGTTCACATACATTTTGTCTCATGACATTGACCACAATTTACCACATTGCAACATCTCCCCTCTTACTTCCTCCCGATAGTTACCTCTTCCCTGTGTCAATCCCTCCATACACTCCTGCTGCCTGAGCTGTCTCCCTGTGCATAAGCAGCCCTTCTTTCTCCCATGCTTGTTGTCTCAAAGGAGTGTATCTACCTCAGGTAAATGTTCAACTCATATGCCTGTCTATTGTTTGGCTGGAAGCCACAGGCGTGGATTCAATTCCAGACCTGAAAGGCAGATAGAGGTTATAGTCTCAGTGGTTCCACCAGGCTCTATTGGACCAGCAAAGCTGCTCCCCCACCTTTTTTTTTTCTCTCAAATGATTTTGAGTTTTGTTCCACATTGTTCTCCTTGTCTATCCAGGATCTCCTACACAGATCCTCTTCCAAGTGGTTGACAGTAGTAGCCAGGCACCATCTAGTTCTTCTGGTCTCATAGTCATATAGGCTACAGATCGGATGATGTACCAGTCACTAGGACTAATTGTTTGCATGAATTTTTGGTTTTCTTCATTCTTTTTGGCTCTGGATGAGGAGAGACCCATCACTGCATCTAGATGGCAGCTTGCAAGCTTTTAAGATCCCAGTCGCTACTCACCACAGTAGGAGGTGGAAGAATGTTTTGTGTAGTATGTTATCCTCGGAAGGAAGGTTGGGCAATCCTACTTCCGTAGTGATACTGCCTTGGAAACCCAAGGAGGGGTCGCTATGAGTCGGGGTCAACTCGACGGCACATAACAACAACAACAACAACAGTTATGCCAATTGAGCTTGATGTCCTCTGTGACTATGGTCCCGAGCTCACAGATTCAACTACTCAGTCCCTCTGGGTAGGTGGCTGTGACCAAGCAGTGACTACAAACTTGCCCCTTGTCAGCTTCACTATACACCTGGGAATTCAGATCATACACATAAAGTTATAGGACTGCCAACCCTATACATGTTCTTGGGTACATTCCCACTTTATAGACATACCTAATAGTTCAGCCTGTCCACCCATCTATCCACCCATATACCCATGTTTGCCTTCACTGACCACGCCATACTATATGTGCAAAAAGGTTCATCTTTGTTGTCTGTACTTCCCAAGTACTCCTCTATTTCTTTCTCTTCCCCAATGCCACGATATTGATCACTCACATTTGGTACATTGCCCTTCTCTTCACCCAAATCAAAACTTATCTCTATCTATCTAACAGTATTCCCTCCCCTCCCCTCCTACCCCTGGTAACCAACAAAGAAAATGTCCTTCTATAGATAAACGTTTCCTTAACTTTTATAATAACAGACTAATACAATATTTGTCCTTTTGTGATTGACTTTATTTCACTCAGCATAATGTCCTCCAAGTTCATCTACATTATGCGGTGTTTTCAGATTCTACATTATTCTTTAGCATTGCATAGTATTCCATTGTGTGTATATACCATAGTTTGGATATCCATTCCTCAGTTGATGGACACCTAGGTTGTTTCCATTTTTCGACTATTGTAAATAGTGCTGTGATGAACATGGGTGTGCATATGTCTGCTCTTGTCATGGCTCTCACTTCTTTAGGGT
>NW_006921968.1:1758081-1758683 GCF_000298275.1 Orycteropus afer afer | reverse complement strand
TGTATTAATGGTCGGTTGTTATTTGCTATTTTTGGTTCTCTGTTCAAAGGACTCCCTTTAGCATCTCTTGCAAGGTTGGTCTGGTTTTAACAAATACCCTTAGTTTCTGCTTATCTGGAAATCTCCTAATTTCACTGTCATATTTGAGGGACAGTTTTGCTGGGTATATAATTCTTGGTTGAAAATTTTTCTCTTTCAGGCTTTTATATACCGTCCCATTGCCTTCTCACTTGCATGGTTTCTGCTGAGAAATCAGTGCTTATTCTTACTGGCTGCCCTTTGTAGGTAACTTTTTGTTTTTCCTGTGCTGCTTTCAGGATTCTGTCTTTGTCTTTGGTTTTGATTAGTTTGATGATGATATGCCTCAGTTATTTTCTTTTGGAGTCTATCCTGTTTGGGTTTCATTAGACTTTCTGAATGGATGTATTCTCATCTTTCATCATATCAGGGAAGTTCTCCTCCAGCAAATCTTGGAGAATTTTCTCAATGGTTTTATTTTTTTCTTCCTGTTCTGGAATTCCAGTGACACGTAGAGTATTTCTTTTGATGGTATCCTACATGAGCCTTAGGCTTTCTTCATTTTGTTTTGATTTTTTTTCTGA
>NW_006921968.1:1743730-1757020 GCF_000298275.1 Orycteropus afer afer | reverse complement strand
GATGGTGGAATCACTGTGTGGAATGTGGATATGTGTTTCTGTTCATCATAAAGAGGGTTTAGAGTTCAAAGTGGGAGGTTTTATGGTAATTGGCTGAATATGGTTTCTTCTATTGAATGAGTGAAGTTATTGGTGGAGAAGGTGGGAGCAGAAGAAAGAAAGCTTGGTGTTGCTAGAGTCGGTTTCTAGGGCTTTGCATAAGCTATTATTGATGAAGTAGTTATTTACAAGACTGCGGCTCAATCTCAGGAAAGATTCCTGTTGTTAGGGAGTCGCCACTTTCCACCAGGCTCAGGCACACTCAAAGACCCTGCTTCCAAGGCCCCACAATGTTAAAAATCTGATCCAAGGCAAATTCCCAGGACTGCACTCAGCTGCGGCTTCCTCTCTCTCCCAGCCCCATCTGCCTGCAGCACTGGCGCAATCCCACCAGACTGCAAATGGCTCTGAAGTTTGTCTGTGATAGTGCCCACCTGTGAAGCCAAAGATGCAAGTGATTTCAGCCATGCTGGAGTCAGGAGAGTACCTGCTAGTAAAGTGTGTTCCCAATATCAGTGACAAAGATAAGCACAATGTCTCTCAGGCTGACCCAAGCCCACTCAGTGACCCATTGAGAGGGGAGGGAGATTGCCCTCCTGGCACAACAGTGAGCTCTCTGCTTGAGTTTCAGTGATGCTGTGCATGCCCATTTGGACCCAGGCGACCTGAGTTACTGATAAAATCAGGAGCTGGAGGCAGATCCTTGGGGTTATTGCTGGGATGTTGATGTGGTCACTGGTATGCTGACAAAATGTGAAGTTAGGGACAAAAATGAGTATGGAGAGGTGCTACTTAACACATCAAAGAGCCCTGGTGGCACAACCATTAAGCACTTAGCAGGTAATCGGAAAGTGGGACGTTTGAAGTCACCCAGTAGCTTCATGGAGGAAAGACCTTGCTATCTTCTGACTCAATGGCACCCAACAATAGCAACAACAGGGCTGACTGGGGGATTGAGAAAATCTCATAAAAAGGAAGTTCTCAGCTGAATCCCAGAGGATGAATAGGAACCAAACTCACTGCCGTCGGGTTGATCCCAACTCATAGCAACCCCTCCTTGGGTTTCCAAAGCAGCACCTCTATGGAAGTAGATTGCCCAGTCTTCCTTCTGAGGAGTGGTTGGTGAGTTTGAACCAAAAGCCTTCTGGCTAGCAGCTAGGGGGAAAGGAAAGGAAAGTACAGCAATTAAGAAAGACCCTTACTGAAAAGCATGGATAAGAGAGAACATTTGAGGGTGTAGAAAGCACAGTTCATGTGCAGTGAGTACAGTGATGGAGTTGGGAGAGTTGGGAAAAGGAAGAGGCATAGCTAGCCAGTGCTTATGAAATGGTATGTAAAGGAATTTGGAAAACTACAATGGATGCTGGAAGGATTTTAAAAATTGTGAGGGGGTGGCATGATGAAAATTATATTTGTATGGATTAGAATGAAGAATTCAGATCATTGAGAGGCTATTCTAGCAATGCAGGCAAGCAAGAGTTTAAGCAGAACTGGTTCTGGTGGCACAGTGGTTAAATGCATTTGGGTGCCAACCAAAAGATTGAAGTTTTGAACCCACCAGCCACTCTGTGAGAGAATGACGAGGCAGTCTGCTTCTGCAAAACTTGACAGCCTTGGAAACTCCATGGGGCAGTTCTTCTCTCTCTTTCTGGGGTGCTGCGAGTCAGAATCCACTCCATAGCAGTGGGTTTGGTTTGGAAAATTGATGGAGAGAAGTGAATGACATAAGGAAGGTGCAGTTGACAGGACATGACTCCGATGAGCTGGTGGAATGAAGGGAGGGTGGGTCTGATGCTCTGGACATAGGCTGGAGCCAGTAAGTGGATGGCCCAGTGTCGTCACTCATCAAGTGACTTAGGAAGAAGGGAGATGGTGGCTGAGTGAATTTTGGTTTCCTTTTTGGGTGCATAAGCTCCAGTTACTTGTGGTTCTTGTGTATCCTCCAGTGTCACTCATTCTCAGGGCACCAGGGACTTGCAAGCTTCCTCTATTGAGATCATCTCAAATTTAACTTTTATGTATGAGCTTCTGGGTTCCACATGGTACCAGGTACCCACCTGCAACCAACATACATCACAAAACAGGAAAATGTAGAGAAGCAAGAAGACACACATAGCTCAAGATGAGCCTACACATTCCTCAGGAAAAATGACTGAGTGTAAATCCAGGTGCACAGGAAGCCTTCCTTGGCACAATAAGCATTGATGTCTGTATGAGTCCTCCCTGACCCACACCTGTCATGGAGGTCCTCTGGGCACCATGGAATGATCATCTCTGCCAAAGGTGTCCTGATCTTTGGTTTATAATCGTATCAGTTTCCAAGAACTGTAGTAACAAAGTACCACAAAGTGAGTGGGTTATAAGAACAAACGTATACTGTCTCACAGTTCTGTAGGCTAAAATCCAAATTCAAGGTATCTGCAGGGCTATGTGGCATCACCTCTAGGGAAAAGCCTGCCTTGTCTCTGTGATTCATGGTGGCCCCAGGTTTTCCTTGGCTTGGAGCTACAGCATAACTCCATCTCTGCCTCCATCTTCACAGAGGGGTCTGTGTCTCTTACCTTCTTTTATTAAGATACCACCCAGATTGCATTGGAACCCACCTTTCTCATGTTAACTTAACTGATAACATCTTCACCGACCCGATTTCCAAACAAGGGCATGTTCACAGGTATCAGGGGTTAGGACTTCCACATATATTTTTGAGGGACAAAATTCAACCAATACACCAATGATCTTGAGGTTCACTATCCACCCTTCATGCAAGGAATTCTCAATATAAAGAGAGTATTTGAAAGGATCTCCTTCTATCTTTCTGGAACTACACTGATGACAACCGCTATCATGCAACCTGAATTGGGTCAGGATGGTGGCCCTGTACAATGCTTCCTTTTGTCTTCTCCTCTACCCTGAGCTATCAACATCATTCATGAAACTATTCTCAAGACCTAAAGATAAAGAGCTTTATCTCCCTCTGCTGAACGACCTCTTTCTCTCCACACCTCTTGTGTAGGTACAACATCTTAAGGGTTTTCATTAAGGAGTACCCTCCAACTCCTTCTCTCAGTCCTTTTCCCAGTTATTTGTCTCAGTACCTGCAGTGGCCATCGTGCTGGTTTCTCATGATACCTGCTCTCCTTTTACATGGTCTTCACAGTAGCAATCACTCAGGTGGGGCACAGGGTTCTCCCACCCACCTCAGTAGATGCCTTCTTCTCTTATCATCTCTGAGTTCAAGACAGAGGAGATGCTCTTATTTTGTAGGCATGATATCATCTCTGTCTGTGGGGAAACTCCCTGTCATGGGCTTGCAGACCACAGTTAACCTTTGCTTGTAACTTCTGCTCAGGCCACAATTGGAGGACCTTTGAGTATAGATACTGATGGATGAAAACTTCACTGATAATCTTTTACAATGCAGAGTTAATGCATTGCAATGTTTTCATTTCTGCACCTAGCTTTGTTGTGTGTGGGGAAATTTTTACAATAAATGAATCACAGTCTACTACAACCTATCTATAAATAAGAGAAGTCAATTATATCATAAACAATATACGTGGGAAATACTTTTTAATTCATTCTTGGAAGAAAGGTTGGGCAATCTACTTCCTTAATGATACTGGCAAGGAAACCCAAGGAGGGTTCGCTATGAGTCGGCTCCAAATCGAAGGCACATAACAACAACAAGAGTTCCTTACACAGTTAAGTTCTGGCTTTTAAGAAAGGTCTCTTCATCCAATAAAGATATTAACATAATTTCATTTCAATTGTTGCTACCAAGGATAAGCTAACGAGGGAAGAACGTGTCTGCAGCAGATGCCCAGTAATAAACGTATTTGCCAAGAGAAGATGCACAAATGTTTCATTACCATTCCAGGGGCAGGTGCTGCTCTGAGATGCTAGTAGCAGTTCTCCCCAAAGTCAAGTACTAGAAGTGCTTTCAGTGGCTATGTACTGGCAACTTTCCCTCTGATCTCTCACTCTGTAAAGCACCTTTCTAGCTTCTTTGGGGAATCCATCTGTGCATGACAGAATACAGTCCCTGTTGCCAGGAAAGAGCTGCCTTGCACTCTGCACCTCATTTAGAAATAAAGGTTGGACCTGAGCCCAGGGAAGCCTCTCATCAGTGGTCTGAGAAGACAAGTAGCAGGACAGGTGGCAGGACACAGGGGAAGTATGGGGGCACCTTGTACAAATAAGGCAAAGGCCCGGGGGCTGTCCTCAGCTGCACCCTCAAAGAACATCATGATCTTATGACATAAAAGATGCCAAGTGACTGACATGGTGTCCCTTATCTGGAATATTTGGGATGATAATGTTTGCCAGCCATACATCTCAGGGGGATAATGGGAGAGATTAAGAGACAGTGTTTCTGCAATGACAGTTCCCTCCTGCCTCAGAATGATGGTGCTTAAAATAGAAGAGCTGAACACTGTTGCCAACTATGTATTGGGCGACCATCCATGCTCTGGATACTCAGTTTTATGGTCTAAAGGATGCAGCCATTGTGTGCATTTCCTGTAACCTACATAGGAGATTGCTGAGCTGAACATTATCCTTCTGAATGAGACTGGCCATTTGCCCAGGATCAAGTGGGTTTTGCCTGATCAGAAAATATATTGGGATGCAACAAATAACCTTCCATAGCATCATTCCACATTGGTGTTCTGAGAAGTTCTGGGCTGGTTTGGTTTGCCCTTTAATGTGTCTTTATGTCCCACTTACTTACAACACCACTCTTCTGTCAGTTTTTTGTACTGTGGTGGCTTGTGTGTTTCTGTGAGGCTGGAGACTATGCCACCAGTATTTCAAACACCAGCAGGGTCACCCATGATATACAGGTTTCAGTGGAGATTCTGGACTAAGACAGACTCAGCAAAAGAAGGGACCATGCACTTCTCAAAGAATTGGCCAGAGAAAACATTATGAATAAGAGTGAAACACTGTCTGATATCAGTGCTGGAAGACGAGCCTCTCAGGTTGGAAGGCATTCAAAATACGACTGGGGAAGAGGTGCCTCCTCAAAGTAGAGTTAACGTTAATGCGTAGATGGAGTAAAGCTTTTGGGACTTTGATTTGCTGGCGTGGCATGACTGAAAATGAGAAGAAACAGCTGCAAACATCCATCAATTATCAGAACATGGAACGTATGAATCTAGGAAAAATTGGAAGTTATAAAAAATGAAATGGAACACATAAAGATCAATATCCTAGGCATTAGTGAGCTGAAATGGACTGGTTTGGGGCATTTTAAATCAGACAACCATATGATCTACTATGCTGGGAATGACAAATTAAAGAAAAATGGCATGGCATGGCATTTGTTGTCACAAAGAATGTTTCAAGATCTATCCTGAATTACAATGCTGTAAGTGATAGGCTAATATTCATACACCTACAAAGAAGACCATTTAATACTACTATTATTCAAATTTACTCACTAACCACTAAAGCCAAAGATGAGAAAATTGAAGATTTTTATCAATTTCTGAAGTCTGAAATTGACCAAACATGCAATCATGATATGTTGATTATCACTAGTGACTGGAATGCAAAAGTTGGAAACAAAGAAGAATCGCCAGTAATTGGGAAATATAGCCTTGGTGATAGAAATGACATTAGAGATTTTATGATAAAATTTTGCAAGACCAATGATTTACTCGTTGCAAATACCTTTTTACAGCAACACAAGCAGTGGCTATACACGTGGACTTCACAAGATGGAGTACACAGGAATCAAATTGACTACGTCTGTGGAAAGAGGCAATGGAGAAGTTCAATATCTTCAGCCAAAACAAGGCCAAGAGTGGACTGTGGAACATACCATCAACTGCTCATACTCAAGTTCAAGTTCAAGTTGAAGACTGTTAAAACAAGTCCATGAGTGCCAAAGTATGACCTTGATTATATTCTTTCTGAATGTAGAGACCATCTAAAGAATAGATTTGATGCATTGAACACCAATGACAAAAAATCAGATGAATTGTGGGATGATATCAAGAACATTATCCATGAACAAAACAAATGGTCATTAAAAAGACAGTAAAGGAAGAAAAGATCAAAATGGATGTAAGAAGAGACTCTGGAACTTGCTCCTGAATGGATAGCAGCTAAAGCAAATGGAAGAGATGACAAGATAAAAGAGCTGAACAGAAGATTTCAAAGAGCAGATCAAGAAGACAAAGTGAATTATTATAATGAAATATGCAAAGACCTGGAGTTAGAAAACCAAAAGGGAAGAACACACTTGATATTTCTCAAGCTGAAAGAATTGAAGAAAAATTTCAAGCTTTGAGTTGCAATACTGACAGATTCTAAGGACAAAATATTACATGATGCTGTTGTTGTTGTTGTTATGTGCAGTCGAGTCGGACCCGACTCATAGCGACCCCTCCTTGGGTTTCCGAGGAAGTATCAGTATGGAAGTAGATTGTCAAACCTTCCGTCTGAGGAGTGGCTGAACCATCAGCCTCCTGGTTAGCAGTCAAGTGCCTTAAGCTACCAGAGCTATGCTATCAGAGCTCCTATTAAATGATGCAGGGAGCATCAAAAAAGGAAGGGATACACAGAGTCACTGTGCCCAAAAGAAATTGTTGATGTTCATCTATTTCAGGATATGAAATATGATCAAGAACCAATTGTATTTAAAGAAGAAGTTGATGTTACACTGAAGGAATTAGAGAAAAACAAGGCTTCAGGAATTGACGGAATACCTACTGAGATGTTTGAACAAATGGATGCTGTCTTGCAGGCACTTACTTGTCAGTGGCAAGAAATTTAGAAAACAGCTACCTGGCCAACTGACTAGCAGAGATGCATATTTGTACCCATTCCAAAGAAAGGTGATCGAATAGAGTGAGGAAATCATCGAACAATATCAATATCACATACAAGTAAAAGTTTACTAAAGATAATTAAAATATGTTTGCAGCAGTATATTGACAGGGAACTTCCAGAAATGAAAACTAGATTCAGAAGAGGACGTGGAATGAGAAATGTCATTGCTGATGTCAGATGGATCTTGGGTGAAAGCAAATACCAGAAAGATGTTTACTTGTGTTTTATTGACTATGTAAAAGCATTTGAGTGTGTTGATCATAACAAATTATGGATAATATTGAAAAAAAAAAAAAAACGGAATTCCAGAACACTTAGTTGTGCTCATGAGGCTGTCATTTGAACATAACAAGGGGACACAGCATGGTTTAAAATCATGAAGGGTGTGCATCAAGGTTCTATCCTTTTACCATATTTATTCAATCTGTATGCTAAGTAAATTATCTGAGAATCTGTACTATATGAAGAAGAATGTGACATCAGGATTGGAGGAAGACTCATTAACAACCTGTGATATGTAAACAACTCTATCTTGCTTGCTGAAAGTGAAGATGATTTGAAGCCCTTACCAATGAAGATTAAAGACTACAGTCTGCAGTATGGATTATACCTCAACATAAAGAAAACATCCTCACAACTGGACTGATAAGCAGCATCCTGATAAATGGAGAAAATTTTGAAGTTGTCAAAGATTTCATATTACTTGGACCCATAATCAACACCCATGGAATTAGCAGTCAAGAAATCAGATGACATATTGCATTGGGCAAATCTTCTGCCAAAGACCTCTTTAAAGTGCTGAAGAGCAAATATATCTCTTTGAAGACTAAGGTGCACTTAGCTCAAGCCATGATATTTTCAATCACCTCATATGCATGTGAAAGCTGGACAATGAATAAGGAAAACCAAAGAAGAGTTGGTGTTTTTCCATTGTGGTGTTGGCAAAGAATACTGAAAGTCCCATGGACTGCCAGAAGAGTTAACAAATCTGTCCTGGAAAAAGTGCAGCCAGAATGCTCCTTGGAAATGAGAATGACCAAACTTTGTCTCATCTGTTTTGGTCACATTGTCAGAAGGGACCATTCCCTGGAGAAGGATATCATGCTTGGTAAAGTGGAAGGTCAGTGAAAAAGCTGAAGGCCCTCATGAGATGGACTGACACCGTGGCTGCAACAATGGGCTCAGATATAGCAAGGATCATGAGGCTGGCACAGGACTGGGCAGTGTTTGTTCTGTTGCACACGGGATTACTCTGAGTCAGAACCGACCCAATGGCACTAACAACAATACTTACATAAAAGCTGGGGGCTGTACCAATGGTGAGAGAAGAGTCCTTAGCTTCATGCAATCTGGTCAATGCTCTCCAAACCAAAAACTCTCTTGTCAAGTCCCTTGGACTCATGGCAACCCCATGTGTGTCTGAGTAGAACTGTGCTCCATTGGGTTTTCTTTCGTTGCTTTTCACAAGTGGGTTGCCAAACTTTTCTTTGGAGGCACCTTTGGATGGACTTGAACCTCCAAGCTTTCGATTGGCTGTAGTGTATGTTCTTTGCAGCACCCAGAGACTCCATCCATTGAGATAAGCCTCTAGTGATATGGACCATCTAGAGTCACCACTGGGAATGGGGCTTATTGAGCTCTCAGGCTCACCAGATGTTTGGGGCAAGGGAAAAGTGTCTAATGAAATGACCATAAAATGACTTCATTGTGAAAGGAAAAGGAGTCGTGCCTGAGTAAGCTGGGAGGGTGGGGCGATAGAGAGGCATTAACAAGGTCAGAAACAAGTTGAGCTATGTGTGGTGTATGGGAGCATCGGGAAGAGCCAGGCCTTACCCTGGAACAAGAATTCCAAGTCTGTTCTCAACGCTGTCAGGGCCACAAGCTCTGGCACCTTTTGTGAAAAGAGAATCAGAAGCTCTGGGGAAAGGCCTGCCAATACCACACCCCAGTTTCTCCAAGAATAAGATGCCCATCCTCCACCCACAGAAGTGACAGTCAGCAGGTGCCCACTGGGATTGATGGTAATAACACCGGTACACTGAGTCTCTGGACACGATTATCTCCTCTGGTCTGATACCACAGCTGATAACAGCCATGCCTCATTACTGAGGGTTTTCTCTAAGCCTGGGCTTCAATGAGCACTAACACACACCATCTCACATGTCCCCATGGAGACCAGACAAGGGAACAGATGCCAGAGGATGCTGCTTTCAGGGTACAGGGAGGCTTTGAACCAGACCTGTGTGATTCTAACACCCAGATGAACTCCTCCACATCACCTTTAGAGGTGGGCTCTCAGCTAAGCATGTTTATGCTCAGTGACAAGACCTAGAGTCCTTGCACTATGTGATCATCCCTTCTCTGTTGATGTGTCTGTTCTGGTAGACACATTTTCACTTCACATTTCTAACTCCTAAATAAACCCCTTATCTTGTAATTAGTTCTCAAGGCTATACCATCACTTCCCAAGGTAGCGTTTTCACTAAATTACTAAGTCTCGGTCTCCTTATGAGTGCTGGAGTATTCTGTGTTTATTAACATTATTTTCTCCCTCAGGAAAAGATAATTGCTATTTCTAATTAGCAAGAAATACAAGTTCACTGTAAAAACATTTCAGAAAACGTTGTTGTTGTTAAGTGCTGTCAAGTTGAACTCAACTCATAGCAACCCCTCCTTTGGTTTCCGAGGCAGTATCACTACCAAAGTAGATTGCCCAAACTTCCTTCCAAGGAGTGGCTGGTGGGTTTGAACCGCCAGCCTGCTGCTTAGCAGTCAAGTGTCCTAGGCACTATGCTACCAGAGCTCCCATAAGCAAAGTACAAAGAAAAAAATAAAAACCACAGACATATATCCATGCAACATACATACACTCAGATGTGCATATACACACTCACATGCATACACTCACAAACACATATACACACATACAAAAATGTACACTAACAAACCTGCATAAACAGACACATACTCTAATGCACATGTTTACACACACATTCACACATATGTTCACACACACACATACACACAAGCTATACATTTATACACATTCACATACATACACATATATATATTCATATACTTATTCACATACACACACTCCTCCACACACATACGTTTTTAAGTAGAGGCATGTCATAATCCTTTTTATGACATGTGATCTTTTAAACCATTATTATGTAATTAAAATATATACAGATGTCCTTATTTTCAATAGGGATACAGTATCTTGTGTGAGAGTTCTATAGCTACTGGTTTATTCTTCATCCTTTCTTTGGACGTGAGGTGTTTTTTTTCCCCCCAATAATGATTTTTACAAACAATGTAATGTGCATTCTTGTAAACTCTGTGAATTTGATTTCCTTTTCAGTAGGACTGATTCTAAGGAGAGTAAATATACCAAATAATTAGCATGTTTTAAAATTAATATATATATATATATATAATATATATTAACTGATTTACACTCTTCTGTGTCTGGTTTGCAATTGCCTGTCCCTCACATTCTCACTCACGTTGGGTATCACCATGATGTAGACTTTTGCCAATCTGAGATGGGGGAAAATGGGATCCCATGAATGGTTAAAATTTATTTTCTTAGTAATTATTGAAGTGAAACATTTTTTCTATTTGCCATGTGGTCATTTGGATTTAAGCTTTCCCAAAAAAAACTGTTTTTGAACATTGCCCAGGTTTTTGTTTCATTTTGTTATTAACTTTTCTTAATTACTTGTAACAAATTTTTTAAATAAAAATATTAGCCCATCTGTCTAACATTTTCACTGAAGTTGAAGTTGACGTTGTTTTTATTCTACTAGAATCAACAATCAACATCCATAGAAGCAGCCACCAAAACTCTTATGGTGTAGTCATTGAAACATTTGGCTGCTAACCAAAAGGTCAGCAGTTCAAACACACCAGCCACTCTATAGAAGAAAGATGAGGCAGTCTGCTTCTATAAAGATTTATAGACTTGAAAACTCAATGGGGCAGTTATACTCTGTCCTAAAGAGTTGTTATGAGTCATAATCAACACAGTGGCATTTTTCTTTTGGGGGGGCAGGCTATTAGATTGGGCAAATCTGCTTCGAAGAACTCTCTAAAGTTTTTAAAAGCAAAGATGTCACTCTGATGACTAAGGTGTGCCTGACCTGAGCCACAGTCTTTTCAAATGTCTCACATTCATACGAAAGCTGAACAGTGAAAAAGGAAGAAAGAATTGATGGATTTGAAGTGTAGAGTTTGTGAAGAATATTGAATATATCATTGACTTCCAGAAGAATGAAAAAAACTGGTCTTCAAAAAAATACAACCTGAATGTACCTAAGAAGCAAGGATGGCAAGACTTCTACTTATTTAGACATATCATTGGGAAAGACTAACTGCTAGAAAAGGGCATCATGGTTGGTAAGGAAAGAGTCAATGAAAACGAAGAAAATACTCAATGAGATGGATTACACAATAGCTCCAAAAGTGGATCAGACATAGCAACAATCAAGAACACGGTAAAAGACCAGACAACGTTTCATTCTGTCATACATAAGGGCTCCATGAATCAGAGGCAGCTTGATGGCAACTGACAAGTCTAACATACTGGTATCTTATGAACATCTCTCCTTTTTTAAAATTCATTTTCCAATCTGTTTATAAAGAACATTCTGCCTCTAGTCTAATAGAGTAACAGGATTGGATTCACTCTCCTATCTGAAGGTAAAAACAAACAAACAAAATATACTCACCAGCAGTTTCAAGACATTGGACATCAGACAGTGTTATGGGTTGGCTTGTGTCTGCCTAAAATGTGTGCTGGAATCCTAACCCCTATACCTATGCGTGTAATACTGTTTGGAATTAGGATTTTCTTTGTTATGTTAATGAAGTCATCAGCCATGTAGGGTGTTTCCTAAACCTAATCACTTTTTAGTTGTCGAAAGAGCAGATCAGACAAAGAGGCAGATACTGGGGAAGACAGAAGAAGCCATGAGAGGATAACCAAGGAACAAAACAATGCCTGGGCATATGACAAAAAAGGAATCAACTAGGTCAAGAGCCTGGTTTAGACTTTCAGCCTCTGGCATTGTGAGAAAAACCTGTTCCTTAAAGCCACACATGTGGCATTTGTGTTACAGTGGCACTAAGAAACTAGCAAAGGGTAGAGAGATTAGGAGACAGAAAGAAATGAGATGAGTCTTGTGATTGCTCAGTTTACTTCCTGGAGAAAGTTTGAGGCTGTAGCATAGTGGAGAAGAAGACCAGGCAGAGCCTGAAGACTCCCAGAGTTAGAAAGACAGAGCAGTGAGGCCAAGGAAGCAGAGGTACCAAACGGGGAGAGCTTCTCCAAGTTATCACCAACAGATTTGGGTTATAAGAAATGGTGAAGAAAGTCTTTCAAGCAAAATAAATACATGCCAGATGGAAACTTGCATCTACTAAAGGACTCAGAGAACTGCAGCACGTTTCCTTGATCAGTTGGCTAGTGATCAGCACGTGGGTATGAGGAAACTACTCAAGCATGAGAAGAAGGGTCCAGAAGAATTAGAGGTAACAGGACTTAAAGCTAACTTGTATGGCTGGGTTCCCACTAGTCAGAGGGCAGAGCCTCATGATTCATGGAACACAGGTTAGAGTACTGAGAAGGGTCTTGCCTTAACACTGGGAAAAAACTAATACTAGACTGTACCCTGATCTGGTGCCAAAAGGATGAAACTATGTCTGGGTACATTTACTCCCTTCCAGAACAAAACTCAAGAATATTTATAAGAATCAAAAATACTCAGCACCCAACAAGGTCTAGAAACCAATCAAAATTTATCAAGCAGGAAAAGAAGCAGGAAAACATATCACAATCAGGGGAAAAAATAATGAGCCAATCAAAAATGATGCAGTAATGAGATAGATAATAGACTCAGTTGTCAAAGACATTAAAATAGTCATACGAATGCATTCTGTATGTACAAGAAACTAAAGGAAAGATAGACAATGTTCAGTAAACACATAGAAGTTATTCTGCAAATACACCCAAGTTGAACTTTTAGAGATGAAAAGTCTCAGATAACAAATACACTGGATGGAGTAAAGAGAAGATTAGATAATTGCAGAAGAAAACACAGTGCATGTGAACATCTACAAGGAAAAACTATTAAAAATAAAACCCAGAAGTAAAATACAATTTAGAAATAAATGAATGCTGGGACAATTTAAGTGGTAAAACATACATCTAGTTGGAGTCCCCAAAGAAGGGAGGGGCCAGAAAATGTATTTAAAAAATTAATGGTCAAAAATTTTCCTAATTTTATGGAAACTATAAAAACACAAATCCAATGAGTATCAAGAACAAGAAACAGAAAAACAAACAAATAATAAAATAAACCCAGCAAGGTGCATCACAGTCAAATTACTTAAAACCAGTGAAAAAAG
>NW_006921968.1:1738310-1739895 GCF_000298275.1 Orycteropus afer afer | reverse complement strand
AAAAAAACATTGAAAAAGAAAATAAAATCCTCTAAGTAGCCAAAGAAAGTGGCATTTCATACACAAAGGAGCAAAGAAATGATGTAATAGATTACTTATCAGAAACACCATCAAGTAGAAGACAGGACAGAAACATCATCAACTAGAAAACAGGACAGAAACTGCTCTAAAGCCCTGAAAGAACAATTGTCAGGGTCGAACTCTGTACCTCCTGAATATATCTTTAGAAAATGAAAGACAAATAAGTTCCTTTCAGATATGCAAAAACTGAAAGTATTCATCACGAACACTTGAATTGCAAGAAACATTAAAGGAAGTCCTTCAAGCGAGAAATATGACACTAGATGGAAACTTGGATCCACCAAAGGAATGAAAAGCACTGAAATGATTGTTATAGTGATAAGCACAAACCTGGTTTCTTATTATTTCTATCTTTCAGAAAGATAACTGACTGTGTAAGGAAACTAACTAACTATAATGTGTTGTGCAATTTATAACCTATGTAGAAGTAAACTATATGGCAACCATAGCACAAAGGCCGGGAGAGGAAAAAGGAAAGTATACTTTCGTGAGACAGCATAAATCGTGCTATTTTTTTTTTTTCTTTCTGGCCTCATTTTTATTTGATCATAGATTTTTATTACATGTACTCTGTGTTTTACACATTCTGTTATTATTTTTCAGTTGTTGTTGTTATTTGCCATCGAATCAGTCCCGACTCATAGCGATCCCTCCTTGGGTTTCCCAGGCAGCATCACTGCGGAAGTAGGATTGCCCAACCTTCCTTCCAAGGAGTGGCTAGTGGGTTTGAACTGCCAGCCTTCTGGTTAGCAGTCAAGTGCCTTAGGCACTAGGCTACCAGAGCTCAAATTTAGAACGTGTATTCCTGATGTAATTTAACTTACTATTTCTCCAACTTTCTTGATAATATGAAGACCTTAGAGCTCCGTACATTTTCCTGGCATTTAGTGTTACTTTGCCATCACGTCAATTGCACATATGTTTTAAATTCCGTCAGCCATCACTGTCCTTGCTTCACTGCACCGACTCTCTTTTGCATTTGCTCACATAACTACCCTTTCCACTGCCCTGTGTTTCTTTCTGTAGGCCCATGCTTCTCTGTGTGATCACTATCTTCTCTGGAGAACTTCCTTCAGAGTTTCTTTTCATGAGGATTCCAGTGGTAACAAACTCTCTCAGTTTTATATGTCTGAAAATATCTTTATTTTGCCTCAATTTGAAGTGTATAGTTGCCTGGAGGAGAATCCTAGTTTAGCAATTACTTTCTTTTGATACCTTAAAGGCTAAGATGCCATTCTATTGTCGGCTTACTTCAATTGTTCCTGTTCTATGTCATCTGTCAGTTTGCCCCATTGAAGGCAATGCATCTTCCCCACTCTGGTTGCTTGCTGCATATTAACATTGTTTTCACTATAGCATACCTGTGTGTGTTTTGCTTTGTTTTGTAGAGATGTTTATGTCTGTGGGCTTATTTATATCAGATTTAGAAAATTCTTGTTGTCGTTAGATGCCATTGTGTTGTCTCTGACTCAGTGACCTTATGTACAACAGAACAAACACTGCC
>NW_006921968.1:1735751-1737560 GCF_000298275.1 Orycteropus afer afer | reverse complement strand
ACATGTTTTAACTTTGTTCATACTTCTCTTAGGCACTTTTTCTGTATTATTTTAACCTTTTTACTCTATTTTCTCAGTAATTTTGAAATATCTTTTGTTGTTGTTGTTGTTCCCAGACCAGCAATAACAATTGAATGGATGCATGCATAACTAGTTTGAGTGTCTTAATTCAAGCACTTTTATTGGTATCGTTAAATACAATTTTTATTGTTGTCAGTGAGGAGAAGCATTGATGTGTCATATGATTTTGAGTTTCTCTTGGCTTTCTTTAAGCCCTATTTTTACCTCTCCAAACCAAAAAAAAAAAAAAAACTTCCTGCCAATAAGTCTATTCTGACTCATATCCACCCCCAACTAATTTCTGAGGCAATAAATCTTTATGGAAGTAGATTGCCCCATCTTTCTTCTGTGGAATGGCTGGTGGGTTTGAGCTGCCAACCCTCTGGTTAGCAGTCAAATGTCTTAGGCTCTGTGCCACTATAGTTTCCTTTTTCTCCTTCACCACTGTGTCTTCTTTTCTGGTCACCCAGCTTCTCCCTCAGAAGAGGCTTTCAATGATTCCTCACCTAAGGTGGAGTTTTCTCCACTAGCTCCCTCTCCCCTCTCTGCTCTTTTACATAAGTTCCACCAAATTGTTTGCTTCAGGATGGGCTACAGAGCTCATGTCCTGAATTAATCTGTTTATTTGAAGTGTGTAATATTCCTGTCTCCCAATTATATAGGTGTGAGTTATGAGTAGTTTTATTGGCTATTTTTGTTGAACTCTATTATTTTATTTGAAAATATATGGAGAGATTGGGGTTTTGATGGTCATGAACACTCTGTTGACTCTCTTCAATCAGGGACTCCAATTAGTCATTGAGAGTCTTTATGCATAGATATATTGTAACCTTATTTATGAGTAAATATTCCTTACATAATATATTGCCATTTTCATTTTTCTGATGATTAGTATGCATTTAATTTCAAGTGAATACACATCTAATTCTATCAAAAGTCCTTGGTTAAGAGCGAGTCAACAGTCTACAATGCCTCTTTTTTGTGTGTCCTTGTCTCAGATATTACTTTCCATATATAACCCAGTGATTCACACTCTAGCATCCATACTAATGACAATCTGTTGAAGAGCTTGCATAAATGTTGGTTCCGGGAATTTATCTCCAGAGATTCTGATTCAGGGAAGTTATTGGAGGGCCCAGAATGTCTGAATGTCTACTAGACATCTCATATGATTCTGATACAAGTGGCCTGGGACTACCCTTCAGAAAGCACTGAAATAGACTCACCACACAATCCATCACCAGGGAAGGAAGATTTGTCTGTATGAGATTGGTGTCAGACTGCCAGGAACATCTCAAGGTGGGTAGGAGCCAAGGCCCCAAGTAGACAGAGAGGACTGAGACCATACAACAGGGGCTAGCCCCCAGAACAAAAACCCTTAGCTTTCAGAATTAAGACAGATAGACAAGTTCTAGAAGAACTAAGATGCTTCATAAGCTTAGTAGAAATATTTTTACAATACATCACTAATCTTCAAAGGTCAGAACACATGGCTGAGAGAAAGTAAACAAAGCCCAAGTATACTCATGACCCCAAAGGAAGATGTTGTCACACAGGAGAAACAGGAGGAGTCATATTATTACATTTAAAAAACAAAATTCACTGTTATGGAGTCAGTTATGACTCATAGAGAGTATCACTATGGAAGTAGATTGCCCAGTCTTCTTTCCAAGGAGTGGCTGGTGGGTTTGGACCACCAGCCTTTTGGTTAGCAGCCAAATGCTTTAGGCACCAAGCCACCAGAGCTTC
>NW_006921968.1:1731033-1732519 GCF_000298275.1 Orycteropus afer afer | reverse complement strand
TCATAAGGTTTTCCCTGGCCAATTCTTTGAGAAGTGGATGGCCTCTTCCTTCTTCCTAGTCTGTCTCAGTCTGTAAGTTGGACTGATACCTGTGCACCATGTGCATCCCACTGGCTTTGAAACACCAGTGGCTCAGCCTCAATACTCACATCAACACGTCACCATGCTAGGAGAAACCGACAGACCAGTTTGTCTCCCTGTTGGAAACCTCTCATATCACCCTTATCTGGGTCCCTGTGGCTGACGCCTCCTCTGTCCAGATTCCTGGGCCTTTTAATCCCCTTTCTACTGCTCTTCCTCCTTGCTGCTGTGGGTGTGCCTGAGTTCCCTCTCATCTGGATCTCTTCGGCTGACTGCACCTCTGTCTGGGTTCTTGGCTTTTAATCCTCTTTCTCCCATTCTCCCACCCTTCTGCTTTGCTCCTTTCTTATTCCATAAAAATAAAATATCTGATAATCAACCAGCCATTCTAACTGCCCAGGCTACCTACCGTTTCTCCCTCTTGAGTATGAGCCAATGAGTATCAGGGCAGTGTGTCTGAACGTCCCTCTGCTGGTTCCATATTTACATTTGCAAGCACTCGAGCTTAAACCAGCCACTGGACACTATAAAGCACAGTAGGAGACCTGGGTCTTATTTTCTAGCTATGTGGAACAGCTTAGCAATCTTGTGACAATTAATAAAACCAATTGTCTCAGGAGGCAACGTTGCTATCTAGGAAAAAAAAAGAAGAAGAAGAAGAAGAAGAAGATATTTTCATGAGCAGTTGATGGGATCTCTCATGCTACTGTTTGTTAATATTTAATGTAAAGTGTGCTTGCTAGCTCAACCAGGATCTTTTGAAGAGCAGCCAGGAAACATGCCCGTATTCATTGAACTCATTCCTGCAACAGCTCCTGGGTCCCTGTCTGTTCCCTCATTTTACCAAGAAATGAAACTTCACACGCCTCTCTCATGATGGGAACATTTTTCAACCTAGAAGTGAAGTTTCCTATGTTTCAGGTACAATTTCTATTTGACTGACATTAGCTTTGATTTAATTACAGTCACCTTTGTTCTCTCATTCATCCCTCCTTGTCAATAAATCATTTTTTTCTCTTTGGTATTTTACTCACCTCCACTATGAAGGAACATTTCACTAAAAAACAGGGTCAAAAACCTAGATCTCAGGGGAAAATCTGAATTCTGCTTGACGCACCAGTGCTTTTGTTACAGCCCACTGATAAAGCCAACTACGGCAGAGTTAGTTTAGTGTAAAATGTATTTACCTATTTCAATGAGTTATTCCTCCCAATGGTGCTACAAAGTTGTAGTTTTTCAATCCTCCTAAAATAGATAAGGGCACAGTGTCCCAGAGAGGGCAAGAAACTTGACCTCAAATCAAGGGGGCTGCATTTATGACCCTTGCTCCCCTAGACTTTGGATGAACCTGCTGGCATTATTGATTCTCAGAAGAAGCAGTAGATCTGAACATTTTCACTGCCCT
>NW_006921968.1:1728721-1729948 GCF_000298275.1 Orycteropus afer afer | reverse complement strand
ATGACCATTATACCTATGCACTAAACATCAACAGGAAACTTTCAGAAATTCAAGCCAGATGCAGAAGAGGATGTGGAACGAGGGATATCATTGCTGATGTCAGATGGATCTTGGCCTAAAGCAGTGAATACCAGAAAGATGTTTACCTGTGTTTTATTGACTATGTAAAGGCACTCAATTGTGTGTTGCAGGTAACATTGTGAAGAATGGGCATTCCAGAACATTTCATTGGACTTGTGCAGAACCTACATGGAGACAAAGAGGCAGTCATTCAAAGAGAACAAGGAGACACTTCATGGTTTACAATCAGGAAAAGTGTGTGTCAAGGTTGTATCCTTTCACCATGCTTATTCAAGCTGTATGCTGAGCAAATAATCTGAGAAACTGGACTACATGAAGAAGAACAAGGCATCAGGAGTGGAGGGAGACTTATTAACAACCTGTGATATGCACAAGACACAATCTTACTTGCTAAAAGTGAAGAGGAATTGAAAATCAAAGACTATAGTCTTTAGTGTGGATTACACCTTAACATAAAGAAAAATCCCTACAATTGGACCAATGAGCAATATTGTCATAAATGGAGAAAAGATTGAAGTTGTCAGGGATTTCATTTTACTTGGATCCTCAATCACCACCCATGGAAGCAGCAGTCAAGAAATCAATATATTACAATGGTTGAACATGCTGCAAAAGACCTCTTAAATGTGTTAAGAAGCAAAGATGTCACTTTGAGGACTACAGTGCACCTGACCCAAACCATAGGATTTTCAATGGCCTCATTTGCATGAGAAAGGTGGGCAATGAATAAGGGAAACTGAAGAAGTGATGCATTTCAGTTATACATTTGAATATACCCTAGGCTGCCAGAAGAATGAACACTTCTGTTTTGGAAAAAGTACAGCCAGAATGTTGCTTAGGAGAGATGATGGTGTGACTTCATCTCTGTTATCAGGAGGGATTAGTCTTGGAGAAGGACATCATGGTTGGTAAAGTGGAGGGTCAGAGAAAAAGAGGAAGACACTCAATGAGATATGACACAGTGGCTGCAGTAATGGCCTCAAACCAGCAACGGTTGTGAAGATGGTGCGGGCCTGGCCAGAGTTTCCTTATGTCGTACATAGGGTCACTATTAGTCAGAACTAACTTGATGGCACCGAGCAACAGCAAGCGCTCTAAGAAGAAAGTGTTTCTATTCATGGCCAAATACCTATACAGCTTCTCAGC
>NW_006921968.1:1726354-1727676 GCF_000298275.1 Orycteropus afer afer | reverse complement strand
GGAAGGAAGATGGGGCAATCTACTTCCATAGTGATACTGCCTCAGAAGCCCAAGGAGGGGTCACTATGAGTTGCCAGCCACTCCTCGGAAGGAAGATGGGGCAATCTACTTCCATAGTGATACTGCCTCAGAAGCCCAAGGAGGGGTCACTATGAGTTGGGTCTGACTCAATGGCACATAACAACAACAACAGTCCTTTCTTGGGAGATGTGGTGGCATAGTTCCTAAGACATTGGACTGCTAACCAGAGGGCTGATGGATCAAACCCACCAGCCACTCCTCAGAAGGAAGGTTGGGCAATGTACTTCCATGGTGATACCACCTCGGAACCCTGAGGAAGGGCCGCTGTGAGTTGGCTCTGACTCAGTGGCAGTGAGTTTGGTCTGGTTTGGTTTGGAATCCCTTCTTGTGGGGGGTGTGCTGTGCACTGTGCGATGTTCTATAGCAACCTCAGTCTCTGCCCACCAGAAGTCCCTAGCTCCCTCCAGTTATGACAATCACAAATGTTTCCAGATCTTTCCAAATGCCCCTGGTGGCAGAATTAACCCTTCCTGACAGCCTCTGCTCTGATCCGATGTCCAAGGCTGATGCTGTTTAGAGCAATGCTCTCTTCCTGCTCCTGGGGAAGCCATCAGCCTGGGAGGCTCGGCTGTGTGCCCGACTGGGTGGCTGCTGGCCAAGTGCAGCCCCAAGCACACTCTTTCAGCCTTCTGGCCACTATGTTGGTACTGGAGTGACTCAGGACCCTTTCTGAGCTAGTCCCTCTTGTTTCCCATTCTCAAAATTAAAACTGATAGAAGAAATGAGAGGGACAGATGAAACAGCCACACTAATACTTCCAGAGGCACCCATATGGGGCCCTGACCAGTGCCCTGCCATGAAGGCTTTGGTACCCTAAGGACAAACAGAAAAACATGCTCTGGGGAGGGAAAGGGGTTGCCCACAATCACATGGATCAGGTCATTGATTGAGGTCACTCTGATCTCCAAGCCCTGCTTGTCCAGAGCCCCATGGCCATTCAGCCCCATGAACTCCCCGGGCCCTTCCATACAGTGGCCAATGGTGGACCTGCATACTGGTTCTTCTAGTTCTTTCTGAGCCTTACAGCAAACGTGGAGAGCATGAGTCCATCCCACTTGGCTACACTGGTCTCCAACCACCTCCTTCGGCTTGGAGTTCTGGTTTCTTGGGGAAGTCTTTGACACAGACAGCTCTTTCCTCATTACTCTGTGTTCCCAGGGGAGGTTTAAACATTCACTGCATGATGACTGGCATTTGAAATTCCTCAAAGACCTTCTGCGGCAATCACTGGAAAACCCTGG
>NW_006921968.1:1708861-1724984 GCF_000298275.1 Orycteropus afer afer | reverse complement strand
GCCATAGTATTTTCAGTCACCTCAAATGCATGTGAAAGTTGGACAATGAATAAAGAAGACCCAAGAATTAATGCCTTTGAATTGTGGTGTTGGTGAAGAATACTGTAAATACCATGGACTGCCAGAAGAACTAACAAATCTGTCCTGGAAGAAGTGCAGCCAGAAAGGACCATTCCCTGGAGAAGGATATCATGCTTGGTAAAGTAGAGGGTCAGCAAAGAAGAGGAAGACCCTCAAGGACATGGATTTACACAGTGGTGTCAATGATGGGCTCACATATAGCAAAGGCTGGGAGAACGGTGCAGGACTGGGCAGTGTTTTGTTCTGTCGTACAAAGTGTCGCTATGAGTCAGAGCCAACCCGATGGCACCTAACAATAACAATGTTCTCATACAGGGAAGAGAAAAGGGCAAATTCCAAGTTCACAGTCTGAAAAAATGTCACGTGATGGTTAACGAGTCAACTTGGTCAGGCTATGATTCTCAGTGGTTTGGTAGACACTAGGCAGTCACTTTCCGTTTTGTAATCTGATGTAAGCACCCAATTTGTTGGAAGGATGTATGCTTGGTGGCGGGGCTTGCCTCCAGAATATAAATGGTTGTGCTGGATAATGTCCATCTCTTCCTTGACCATGCAATCTTCTTGTTCCCTTAACTCTAGTTCCTGGGTAAGCCTACAGAAGCCTCTGGCCTGCTGCCTGACCTGCAGATTTTCAATTTGCTAAAGCCCACAACCCTGTAAGCCAGCAGAAGCCTGCCATTGTGTGAGCCATTTCTTTACAAATGCATGAGCCATTTCCTTGAAGTAAACATACACACTCACACAAATGCACACACACACATATACATCCAACCAAACTCACTGCCATCGAGTCAATTTGACTTATAGTGACCCCTCCTTGGGTTTGTGAAGTGGTATCTCTACAGATGTAGATTGCCCAATCTTCCTTCCAAGGAGTGGCTGGTGGGTTTGAACCAGCAGCCTTTTGGTTAGAAGTCAAATGCCTTAAGCACTACGCCACCAGAGCATAAACTAAGACATCCACTGTTCAGAAAATCTAGAGAAAACCTAGCACTAGGGTTCAAATATGCATGTCCAGTGAAAACTGGACAATGAATAAGGAAGACCACAGAAGAATTGATGCCTTTGAATTATGGTGTTGGCGAAGAATATTGAATATGCCATGAATTGCCAGAAGAACAAACATATCTGTCTGAGAAGAAGTGCAGCCAGAATGCTCCTTAGAAGCAAGGATAGTGACCCTTTGTCTCTTGTACTTGGGTAGTGCCATTAGGAGGGACTAGTCTCTGGAGAAAGCACAGGTCATGAGAAAGGGGAAGACCCTCAACGCGGTGGGTCGATACAGTGGCTGAAGCAAGGGGCTGAGGCCCAGCAGGGACTGTGAGAGCGGCTCAGGCCGTGAGGCTGATGCAGCGCCTGCTTCTGTTGTAGAGTCATTGTGAGTCGGAACTGACTTGATGCCACTTAAGCACAATGACAAGGCTCAACTGAGAAATTTGGGGTGATTTCTTTGTATTTCTCCAGAAACATCCACTGAACTAAGCAAAGTGAAATCCTTTTTGATATTTAAGAGTCTGCTTACATATAATGACAACTGGGGTGCAGTGGTGGGCAGGCAGAAAACAGAGTCAGAGTTTAAGAATAAAATGGGACAAGATCACATTCCAAGTTGGAAACATATCTGGGTTTAATTTAAGGGAAAATTCCATTTATACACATATCCAAAGTGCCTCTATTTTTAGGTTTCCTTCACTGTGAAGAGAAGCACCTTGTGTCCCCCGAGTGTCATTAAGCAGAAATGTTCCTTCAGAGCTGAGGAGGTCACCGTGACCCATACTCAATGAAGACGCTAATTACCCGAGAAATGTTCCTTAAACTTGCTCACCGCTCAACAAGACCCACGGAGATGACAAGAATAGAAAAATTCAGGGTGCAGATAACTTATATAGCTAACACGATGGGATAAGGTGACCTCTGAAGGGAAGCAGGATTGCAGAGAAGATGCACGGAAAGTCCTGCCCCCCTCTGGGTGGGCAGCTTCATGGCATCAGTGCCAGCCACACCTGGTACATGTGACATAGGACACAAAGATCTCCAAAACTTTTCTTTCTTTTTCTTTTTTTTTTTTTTTTTAACTTTATTGTGGTTTGGGTGAAGGTTTACAGAGCAAGTTCATCTTCCACACAGCAGTCCATATACACTTGATCTCCCACATTTTTTTGTCACTTATTGTTCCCACCTGCTGTCCACACCATCTAAAGCCACATGACCTTCATTCCTCCTCAGCAACCCTCCACCCACCAAATACTAAGTTTGAAAAATATTTTCCCCATTGCTGTTGTTGTTAGTTGCTATCCACTTGACTCTGATTTGTGACAATCTTACGTATAACAGAACAACATGTTGCCGGCCCTGCTTTCGATTCCCGCCCATTGGCGTGTTTGCATCCTCCAGCACTGTATTGGAGGATATCCTATTGTGATCCACAAGGTTTTTATTGGCTGCTTTTTCAGAACTGGATCCCCAGGTCTTTTCTCCTCCTCTGTCTTAGTGTGGAATGTCTGGTGAAGCCATCATGGATGACCTTGATGGTATTTGAAATACTGGTGGCATAGCTTCCATATAACAACAACGTCCAAACTGCCATCGTGTGACAGACTGACAGACAAGAGGTACATTTTCCCCATTACTTATTGCATATGTCACCCTCTCCTTATACACCCTCATCCCACTTCCAATAACATCACACTCAAACAGCCTGGTTTTCCACTATTCAGTGAAAATGGGTAGGAATTCCCTTGCTGGTCCTCACTTCTAGGCATATTCTTGTCCTCATTCTCCCTTCTCACATTCCTTTCTGTGCCAAAGAAAGAACAGTTCCGCTGTTAGCTGGGACAAGTTCCTCCTCTGGGACTTCTTCCAACCTGTTCTCCTCCCTGTCTTTAGTATGAGTATCCTCTTTCTCCTTCTACCGACTCGTCCTCCTCAGTTTGTGTGCTCAAGCCCTTGCATCCTTTCAATCAAAGAACCTTCTCTTATCTTTCTCATAGTTCATGAGTCTCATCTGGAGCAGGGTTATTGCCCGTTGGAAAACTTTCCCTCAGCCACATCTCCTGGTTAAACTTCATCTTTATCTTTACAGTTACTTACAAGAAAACAGAATTTCCAGTCAAGACCACAGAAAGCATTCTAGTTCTTTTAACATAGATAACTTAATGTAAGGAATTGATTAAATAAATACTGAGGGACTGAGAAGGTCCAAGGGGACAGTGACATGGATGGCAGAGATGGTAACTGCAGCATCAGCTACCCCAGGGGTGGGGCAACAGGAAGACGATGCCCTAATGGAACATAAAGACTTGGTGGAGAGTCGGTACCCCAGCATCTTGGAAGAAACCCCATAGGGTTCAGATTTTGGGACCAAAATCTGGAAGCAACTACATGCCAGAGTGAAGGAAATTAGTAAGAGGTTGCTCAGACAAAACGTAAGTACAGGGAAGGAGACAGTCCCTTCTCCCTTCTCTGGCCCTCAAGTCTGCGTCTAGCCTTATTGACTGAGCCATTCTAGGGTCATCTGGAAAAGGAGGAAAGCAGTCTGCAGAATCCCAGCCCCAGCATCACAGAGCAGAGTAAGGAACAGCACCTTCGAAGGCGAGAACTACAGCAGCTGTTCAGCATCCATACACCCCCTTCTTCCCATGTGGGATGGGGAGATCTTTGTTGTGAGACAAGATTACAGACAAGGTGTATGGAAACTGAACTTGGATACACAGCAATAACCATCACACACTTTCACCCAACCACACACAGTTCATCATTCACAACAATGAAGACCATCTGTCCCCAAAGAGGGAGATATAAAGCCCCAGGTGGATCTATCTTTAGGAAGAATAATTTCTCCTCAAATTTAAACCCAGTCCCATCTGAGTGTCCTGTTATCTAAAGACTACATTGAAAAGTTAATCACTACTAATAATTGATAAATAAAATAATAAGAGAAGGCAAGAGAGAAGAAGAAAGTAGTTAACACAAGCACATATTTATCACCAGCTGAAAGGAAGGTAGCATAGCTGACACCATGCTTGTTTCTGTAGTTTGCCTGAAAGCTCTAGTTGATATGTGTAATTTCCTTCTTCTAATGTCCCTGCCGAGTTTCCATAGCCCTCAGCCCTATCTTTCCTTTTGGGGTGATCCAAACCTTCATTCCTGAGAGTTCTGAATAGTCCCTGGTCCTGTTTTCTTTTTTCTGCTGTAGTTTTCCATTCACTTCCACTATGGGCCATGGAGATATTACAAGGTCCTCCAGAGCAGCCCTGGTTGTAGATCTCATTCTCCTTTTCCCCATCATGTAGCAGCGGCCCACTTTCTGCTAGTTCACAAGATCAGCTACCCCAGGAGGTAGAGAATCCCTGTTAGATGTAGTGGTCTGAGGAGCCCGAATAGCCGGGGGCACTCTAAACTTTCAACTCAATGGACACATGGTTGAAGCCTTGTGCTGTCAAGGATTCCGGCTTTGGGACCTAAGTCTCCAAACCAGCAGAGCTCAAACACTGAGAATGAGTTATTATGGGCAACAGTGAGATGAATCATTCTCACTTTCCCCCTTGCTTCCCAGACCCAGTATTCTATTTCTGGGCAAGACAGCACCAAGTACTCGCCTTAAAACAAAACATATGCTATGAGCTGGAGTCTCTGCTTTCACAACATGGTCTCCTGAATGTCCCCATAATGGTGTCATTGTTAGGCTGTTGCTACATTCTTCCTGGCCAGCCACTCCTGAGTGGTAGGGTATGGGGTGACACAAATGAATCCCATCAGAGCAAGGCCATTGCCATTCGACTTTTGCTGTGAAATTAGGTTTTGATCAGAAGTTATCCAGAAAACCATGATGGGGAACAAAGACAATTTTCAGGTCTCACACTATCCCCTTTCCTCCATTGGCCAAAAGCCACCTAGACTCTGTTCCCATAGCTTGATAGAAGCCTTTCTCTGCAGGGTTTCCACCTTCAATGGTGAAATCTAATGGCCTGTGTTCAGAATTTTTGTCCTGCAATTCCCACCCCCCTTTACTTCCAAACAGTGTAATCTCCTAATTCCCTTTCAGTAGTCCTTGGGAGGTGCAAGCAGTTAATGTGCTTGACTGCTAACCAAAGAGCTGGAGGTTGGAGTCCACCTAGAGGTGTCCTGGATGTCTACTTCCAATCTGTATCTAAGAAAGGACCCACTGAACCTTGTGGAGCACAGTTCCACACATGCGTTGTCATGAGTTGGGGTCAACTTGACAGCAAATGGAAGTTCTCTTCCACATTCTCACACCTCCTCAGGGTCCTTTCATCACTCTCCTTCTCTGCTATATTTGTGTGTGTGTGAGAGAGAGAGATAGAGAGAGAGAGAGAGAGATCTGGGTGAAAATTTACAGAGGAAATTGGTTTTCCACTCAATGATTCATACATATTTTGTTTGTGACATTCATTGCAATCTCCACAATGTAACAACATTCTTCCCACTTTCTCCCTGTGTTTACCATTTCCCTTGGTCCTTCCTTTCTCTTCCTTCCTGCCTTCAGAGCTTCACCTCTGGGCAAATCTCGTAAGGGTGATTATTCTAATGAGTAAATACTTTGCTGGTATTATTGCTCACATTATAGGCCTATCATTTGGCTGAAAGTTGAACCACAGGGGTGAGCTCAGTTTCAGGCTTGAAGAATGTCTAAGAGTCATACTCTTGGAAATTCCACCAGTTTCTATCAGATCAATAGGGTTGTTTTTTCTTACGATTTTAAGTTTTGTTCCACATTTTTCTTTCGATCCCAGACCTCCTATTGTGATCCCTCTCAGAGTGGTGAGCAGTGGTAGCCAATCACCATCTAGTTTTTCTCATCTTAGGTTCATGGAAGCTGGGGTTCAGGCATTAGGACTAATTGTTTTCTTACATCTTTGATTTATTATTATTATTATTATTATTATTATTATTTGCTCCAGATGGGGAGAGAACATAAGTTGCACCTTAGACAGCCACTCACAAGTTTTTAAGATCCTGGTCACTACTCACCAAAATAGGATGTAGAAAATTGTCTTTGCTATAATCTTGTGTGTTGGTTACAAGCAAGAGGCTAGAGATTGGACACTGAATGAAGCATCAAGAATAAAGATGTCCAAGAAAGAGAATAAAACAGAGACAAGAGCAGAGACTTGGGGACAAAGTCAGTATACTTATATTTTGTATAAGCTAAAACAGAGAGAAAACAAAAAAGAAAGAATTCTTTGATCCTAGGGTCCTCGAAAGATAAAAGATAGAGAAGGAAAAGATAGTCTTCCAGAAAATCACAATGATAGAATTTCACAAATGAAAATGGAACAACAAAAAACATAACTGTGATAGCCTTAGTGTCTGACTTCTTATAGTGTCTGACTTCTTAGCTAAAATCTCAAGGATGCCTTCACATTCTGCCAAGAATGAATATGCTGGAGGACATTCTAGGGCACTGGTAAAATGTAACCATCAATCTGAGAGACAGGTCATAGAGTTTCCATAGTCAGAGTGCTGGGAAGAGGTCTCTGCTGAGGAAAGAGAAGATCGGAAATGAACAGCAATTTAATCCACTTGGGGACCATGTTCTTTTGGAGAGAGGACATTGTGAAGGTGGAGGACACTTGGCACTACCTGTTGTGCAGTGCATAGCAATGAGTGTGGCCGCATGCTCAAAGGCAGGGCAGCACCCTCCCCCACAGCTCCTCTCACTAGAAGAGTCCTGGGAATGATTTAGGAAGGGACGTCCATGGGCTAGTGAACCATGCTGACCCTAGTCAACAGAGGAGAACTGCTCCATAGTGATACAAGGCTCCAAATCTTTACAGAAGCAGACTACCTCATCTTTCTCCCGTGGAGCATCTGGCAGGTTCAAACCGATGAACTGCCAACTTTGGTCAGTGGCCAAATGCTTTAACCACTGCACCAGGTTTGCTGTGAGTCAGAATGGACTCAATGGCAGTGTGTTTGGTTTTGGTTTTGGTTCATGAGATGAAACGGTGATGAGGGTGAACATTAGGAGAAACTGTGGGGAGCATAGCTAGGACACAAAAACGCCTGTCTGGGAGATGATGGGAGACCTTTCTCCAGGGCCACTGAAGCAAAGTTAAAACAAACACCATCTGCCAATTCAGGCAAAGCCTGGCCACAGCGAAAGCACCTCAGTGACTCCTCCTGACTCATTTCAAGCCTACACCCCGCGTGGAGGTCATGCTTCCAAATGAACCAATTGTGTCAGGTCTCTGAGTAGAGTGTCCCTGGCTCTGAGTTCAAATTGCACAGCCAGCCTGGTAACCCCGTGGTGTTAACCCCAGGGGCTCAGGAAGTCTGGAGTGGGTGCAGGACCACCTCTGCTAAATGAATAACCTTTGGTTCTTGAAGCAAGTGGTATCATGTTTTCATAGATATAAATATGAAAATTTTGTATTCATTTACATATGAAATTCAGAAAATAAACATAAAGTATCTTATTTATGAGTAAAGAAGGCCCAATAACGGGCATGTCTGTGCCCATGACTAAGTCAGAGCAGGTTTAGGAATTACACCACATCTAGAGAAGCCTGTCCCTGCACCACATACACGCATCCACACTCACAACAAACACACGTGTGTGCATGCACACACATACACCACACACACAGCATGCACGCATGCACACAAACCCACACACTCACCCCTCAACACACTTCAGTCATGCACAAAAAGGTAGCATACGTGAATGCATGCACACAATCACACATACCATACACATGTAAACACACATACTCATACATGCATGCATGCCCACAAACACCACACACACAGGCATGCACATAGGAACACACACACACGTGCCACACATACCTTCACACTTACCCCACATACACTGCAGTTACGCACACCGTGTGTCAGTGCATGCACACATTCACACATATCAAACACACACACATGCATGCATATACACACTTACCACACACAGGAATGCATACAAAAACACATATATGATACACATACAATCATATTTACCCACACATACTGTAGTCAGACACATACAGACCACAAGTGAATGCATGCATATATTTACGCGTATCACACACATGAACACACAAAGCCATACATGGATGCACATGGGCACACAAACGCTCACATAGCCCCTCACACACACAGGGGCATGTTCACACATGTGTATACAGTTCCTGTGGAGAGACATCACTTGGTCTCAGTGGCCAGGGGACAGGAGTACCTCTGGCTTCCTCAGCGGCACCCCGGGAACTTCGCACAACCTCAGCCCTACGTCTTCACATGGTTCTGTCTCACCCCCTCACAAGCCTGTCCCCTGACCAACCCAGTAGGCCCTGGAGGACAGGGTCTACTGTAATCTCAGGTCCCCCAGGGCTGACAGGTCTGCAGGGTCCTTGCCCTTCCGGTGTGCTGAAGGATTCCCTCAGGGCGCACCGCAGCCACGCCTGGGCACCCTCCGTCACCAGCAGGCCTGGACGGAGCGACCCAGCTGCCGCCGCTGTGGTGGCACAGGTCGTAGGAGACGGAGGCAGCCGCGCTCGGCTGCAGCCCGGCAGCCCAGTCACGTGCTTATCTTCAAATGCGTGTTACAGAGCCCGGGAGCTGAAGGGCCCAGAATCTTTGCTAAGCGCTTGGACATAAGAGCGTTACTATTTTCCGTGGCCTAGGAGGTAGCCTTTGCTAGGCCCAATGACCTTTCATATGTTTCTTTTCTCCTCTCTTGCCTCCCAGATGGGGTAGAGCCACGTCCACGAAGGACACTACACTTGGCTGACAATGCCAAGGCCAGACCCTGCTCTGGGTGGCAGTGCCTTCAACGGCCTGGCCGACTGCCTCTCCTTCTGCTCCCTGCCACTTCCGAGAGAGATTTATTCAGCGCCTCGATCCCCTGGGCACTGACGATACCACAGCCACAACTGGAAGAAAGGACCTCCTCGCCTTCCCCGGCCACAGCGACACTAGCGCCACCTTCTGCCAGCGTGTGGCGCTCAGATCGGGCTGCGGATGACTTGCTGGCTCTCCGTGCTGCAATGCTCGCGTCCTTTGGCGCCTTCTGGGGCTACAGGAAAGTCGCGACAAGGCGCTAGCTGGTTTCGGTCTCGTGCTCCGCGGCAGCCCGGGTGGCTCCAGTCCGCCTCCCAGCAGCCTGGTCCATCAGTGGCTATGGCTGGTTGAAGGCTTCCGGCCGGAACGGATGATTCAGCCACTCACCTTCCTGTACAGAAAATGTTTGCTCCCACGTGCTCCCAGCCTGCCCGGGTGAACGCCATTGTGCTAGCGATGGGCAGTTAGGGAGAGAAGACTAGCAAGCCAGCCCATAAACCAGCACTGTATCAGAAATTAAACATAAAATTACAAAAGCAGAACCAAAAAACCCTGGGAAACTCGCTTTCCATTGTCTGCACACAGACTTCTGTGCACAAGACCGAGAATTAAACTCCCCCAGGCTCGGAAAACAGACTCGCAGAGGGCAGGGCTGCTGCGGAAGAGACAGGCCCTTGGTGAATTTCATGTGCACATTTGCATATCTCTTTATGATTGGATGAGGCCGTCTGACGAGAAGGGTGAAGCTGATACACCGCTGGAGAGAAGCGGCCTTGAGTCCAGGGCCGCAGGGTCCCAATGGGTCCCTAAGAGGCCTTGGGTCTTAGCGCCAGTTGGTCCAGCTCTGTGCTCGCAGGTTCTAAAGGGTGTGAAGAAATAAATAAATGAGTGAGTGAGTGAACAGAGGCATCTGCTCATCAGTCTGTAGAAAGAGGCACACCTGCCCTGGAAACCACCACGCTAGGATGGTCAGATGGACCATTACTCGCTTGTCACCAAGAGCTGATGTAATCTGATGCCCTTGGGCGAGGTGATGCCACCTTGTGACTGGATGCTGGGTAAACACCCTGAGTGAGCCGCCACGTGCTCCCCTGCAGCCCTCTGCCTGTGGCCTGCGTGGCCTGGCCCCCGCCCCCAGCCCCAGCCCGGCTCTGCACCCCCGGTCTGCCATCCACAGCCTGCAGTTTGCAACCCGACTCTGAGGGAGGCAGAGACTCACACGAGGAGCAGCTCTGCGGAGCTGGCCCATCCCACACACGGGTCCGGGAGACAATCAGGGCAGGGAGCCTCTCTGATCCCACCACCTCGGGGTGCCTCCCTCCCCGTGCACAAACCCGTCCACGCAGACAGCTTCAAAGCAGAGGTCAGGAGGAACGGCGAGGGAACTCCTTGCCTGAAGGAAGGCAAGGAGTTAGCAGCGGACAGAAGCAGAAAGCCCCTCTGAATTGGGGGACAGCAATTCCCAACGTCAAGGTCTCAGCCTCTCTGAACACTGCCTTCCTGTGGCCACTGGCCAGGCTGAGGACCAGCGTGGGTGCACTGTGTCTTTATGCATTTGCATTGGATGTTCTGATCGGAAAACAACCCTGAAGCATTATGGGTGAAGGGTTGCTGCCATGCATGTAGTTGGTGCAGATGGAAGCAGCCCAGGGACATGTGTCCGCACACAGATGCCCCTCATCCAGATAGAAGCAGCCCAGGGGCGTGTGTCTGCACACAGATGCCCCTCAGCCAGATGGAAGCAGCCCAGGGGCGTGTGTCCGCACACAGATGCCCCTCAGCCAGATGGGAGCAGCCCAGGGGCGTGTGTCTGCACACAGATGCCCCTCAGCCAGCCATCACTCCTGTGTCCATCTGTCCTTCTCCCCTCTCAGGTTCTGTCCTTCTGCTCAGACACTCCCAGAAAGCTTCCTAGAGCCAAGCTGCTCTTCCTTGTCTCTGGCCAGGCCAGAACTTGCCTTCCTTCATCTTCTTCTTCCTCTTCCCATTCCTCCTAACCTCTGCCTTTAACCTGTCGACCAGGACACTTTTGTGGGGGGCAGTGGCAGCTGTGGGTTGTCTGGAGTCTACACAGACTCGGACGTGGACAAAGGCACGGCCCACAACTGGGTTCTGCACCAGCGCCTGCCCCAGGGCTATTGCAGACCTCTCACGACACTGCGTGTTCTCACTCCTGCTCCCTCGGCTAAGCCTCCAGAAGGACTTGGCCCGCTGCTCTTGGCTCAGCCCTGAGGCACGGCCAGCCAACATGCGTCAGAGCAGCACTGTGCTCGGGAGCGTTCACTGGGTCATTTTTTAAACCTCGGTCATCAGACCTTTCCTCCAAGGTGCCTCTGGTGAGACTGGAACCCCCAACCTTTTGGTTAGTAGCTGAGCATGTTGAACCATTGCACCCCTTGGGACTCTTGCAGGCATGTTTACTACACAGCAAATGCCCAGAGCTCCCCCACACCTCTCAGCCTCTTGGCAGCTAGTCTGGGCCATACATCAATTCTGGCCAATGGAACCCAGGCTCAGGAGTCGTGCGGCCTCCAGGCTGCAGCTTCAGGAGCCACTGCACAGTCCCGCGCTCTCAGTCTGCCTCCCAAGGACATTTGGTCCAGGCGGCCAGTTCTACTTCAGCTGCCCACAGACCCACCCCTATCATCCCACCGTTTCGGCTAGAATATGTATTGCGAGCAAGAAATAAAGTTTCGTTGTGCTTGGCCAGTGAGGTTGGAGTATTAGTCTGTTATCACTGCACTGCATGAGGTCACCATGTTGATGCTATCAGGTGCCGCTGAGTCGGTTCCGCTCACAGTGACCCTATGTACACCAGAATGAAACACAGCCTGCTCCTGTGCCAGGCTCACAACCCTGGCGATTCTTGAGCCCACGGTTGCAGCCACTGTGTCAATCCACCTCACTGAGGGCCGTCCCCTCTTTTGTTGACCCTCCACTTTACCAAGCATGACATCCTTCTCCAGGGACTGGCGCCTTCTGACAACATGACCAAAGGAGGTGAGACAAAGTCTGGCCATTCTTGTGTTTAAGGAACGTTCCAGCGGCACTTCTTCCAGGACCAATATGAAGTCAGCGTAATGACGTAGAAACTGGTGCAAAGGCGCATGGCTGCCGAAATGCAAGTCTATGATACATGACATCAGCTGACTGGTAGAGCGGGGAGTTGCCAAGAAATTGATATTTGAGGCTGAAACAATGGAGAGCCAAGGTATCGGACCGCAAAGTGTGTGTCCTTGTGGTGGCTTGGGTTTGGAAAGGTGTCACAGCTGAGACACACAAGCAAAAGCAATTAGCTGGCTGGCAAGCACAGATGAAAGAGATGAGAGAGCCCTGAACTTGGGGACCCACTTTACAACGTTGGACAACCTGATGAGTTCTAGACCCCAAAGAGTAAGATATGGGACTCTAAAAGACTTTGAGGGATGAAAATCCAATAAAACCTCAAAGTAGGCTCCATTTATGGAAGCAAGATTTATGGGGATGATAAAGAAAAGAAATAGAGCACCTAGGATGAAGCATGGTAGAGAAGACCCATGGGCCCACTTACAGCAGATGCACCAGACGTCCACTACATTTTCACGGAAATTATTTTGCCACATAAACCACGAGTCCAGCCTCTTGGGGCAAGAGCTGGGCAGAGGCCCTCTCGAGCACACATTGTTGTTGTTAGGTGCCGTCGAGTCGTTTCGGACTCATAGCGACCCCATGCACAGCAGAACGAAACACTGCCTGATCTCGCGCCAGCTCCACGATCCCTGCTATACTTGAGCCCATCATCACAGCCACTGTGTCAATCCATCTCATTGAAGCCCTTCCCCTCTTTTGTTGACCCTCCACCCTACCAAGCATGACATCCTTCTCCAAGGAATGGTCCCTTCTGACAACATGACCGAAATAGGTGAGACGAAGTCTGGCCATTCTCACTTCCAAGGAGCATTTCGGGTGCACTTCCTCCAGGACAGATCTGTTAGTTCTGTTAGCAGTCCATGGAACTTTCAGCATTCTTCGCCAGCACCACAACTCAAAAACATCAACTCTTTTTCAGTCTTCCTTATTCATTGTCCTCGAGCACACATATGATGGGGCAAATGAAGAGTATCCAACACAAAAGAGGATTTTTTAGGTACAAGGGAGGCTGAACAGAGAGGAGATATTTCCTGCTCGCTGAACATCCAGGTGCTCCCCTTGAATCTAAGAGAGGCCATGCTGTGGTCTGACCCCTGGACTGTGGGCAAAGCCAAGGATGACGGAGCCTGAGAAGGTAGGTGAGGGCAGGAGCATGGCCCTCAAGCTCCCCTTCCTGGCTGCAGTGTTTGAGAAGGGCACATTTCCCGGTGACGCAGTGTATGATGCTGAGGCCTTGCTTCCCAAGTTACCGTGTAGAGCAGAGGCCCCTGCTAGCCTGCACTGACTGTGTAACCATGGTGAGAAATATACTTTTGTGGTGTTAAGCCTCTGACTTCAGAGTTGATTTGTTACTGCAGCATATGCCAACTTGGACTATAGGAAGAAGAACGTGGCATCAGGATTGGAGGAAGACTCATTAACAACCTGCAATACACTGATGACACAACTTTGCTTGCTGAAAGTGAGGATGACTTGAAGGACTTACTGATGAAGAGTCAAAAATACAGTCTGCCTCACAACTGGACCTATAAGCAGCATTAAGATAAATGGAGAAAAAATTGAAGTTGTCAAATATTTCACATTGCTTGGTTCTACAATTGACACCAATGGAAGCAGCAGTCAGGACATCAGATGATGTATAGCACTGGGCAAATCGGCTGCAAAGGACCTCTTTCAAGTGCTGAAGAGCAAAGATGTCTCCTTGAGAGTGCACCTGACACAAACCATGGTCTTTTCAATCGCCTCATATGCATATTGTTGTTGTTGTTGTTATGTGCAGTCGAGTCGGCCCCGACTCATAGCGACCCCTCCTTGGGTTTCTGAGGCAGTATCACTACAGAAGTAGGATTTCCCAGCCTTCCTTCCGAGGACTGGCTGGTGGGTTTGAACCGCCAGCCTTCTGGTTAGCAATCAAGTGCTTTAGCCACTATGCTACCAGAGCTCCCATATGCATATTAGAGCTGGATAATGAGTAAGGAAGACTGAAGAAGGGTTGTTGCTTCTGAGTTGTGGTGCTGGTAAAGAATGCTGAAAGTACCATGGACTGTTAAAAGAATGAACAAATCTGTCCTGGGAGAAGTGCCAGAATGGCTGCAAGAGTGGCCAGACTTTGTCTGACCTACTTTGGTCATGTTGTCAGAAGGGACCAGTCACTGGGGAAGGATGTCATGCTTGGTAGGGTGGAGGGTTGACGAAAGAGGGGAAGGCCCTCAATGAGATGGATTGACACAGTGATAGCGGCGATGGGCTCAAGTATAGTAGGGATCATGGAGCTGGCGCAGGATCGAGCGGTGTTTCATTCTGCTGTAAATGGGGTAGTTATGAGTCAGAAACAACTCAACAGCACCTAACAACAGCAACAACATGCAGAATTTAAGAAAAGTTCAGAGTACATACATTTATTGCAAAGTGTGTTTCTGGAATGTTATCATGCTACCAATGAAATGAGCTAGGTTTCTCCGTGTGTGTGTGTGTTGTGTGTGTGTGTGTTGGGAGGGTAAAGGAAGTATAATCTGGATACTGCACATGTAGGTTATACTGGGAGGAAGCTTCTATCTAGAACTGGATACTCCATAGTGAGGACCATGTAAAGACTGTATTCACAAAATGATACATGGAAATAAAGCAATGAAAAAAGACCATTAAAAGGCATCAACCATTTAGGAAATACATCTCTTGGTCACTGGAATAGATCAGCAAGTGTACCACCCTTGAAGTGCAGTTCACAGCCTACCCAAGGGTATTTTCTCCCCTGAAAGCCCAGAAGTTTGGGGCTCTCCTCCTGGGTCCTCACTTTCTCACAGACCCCCTGGTCCACTCACTCACAAATATGCTTTTGGCACCTACCACAGGTCAGCCACTCTGCCAGACCACAGGGACCCAATGGTGAAACAGATCCATGGTGACCCCTGTGTGTGGGGAGCCTCACTCTGGGGATGCCTTGGAGGAGAGGCCGCATGAAGGTCTGGAAGGATGCTGAGGATGCTTCTGTAATGAAGCCTGCAAGGCGAGGAGTGGCCAAGCCTGCAACACCTTATCTTCAGGGAGACCACTCTTCCCACTTGGAAAGGGAAGGTCATTGGCTCTCCATCTGAGGCAGCATTTGTCTCGGGTTCTTCAGTTGTTAACGAAGCCTCTTTGTGAGCTCCAGTCCAGAAGTCACCCAGTGCACTCTGCCCATGACACACCATGTGAGTCAGAGGAGAGCTGCCTTCTGTGGGGCTGCCAATGGATGATTGTCAGGAGTAGATCACCAGACCTTTCTTCTGAGGCATCTCTGGGTGGACTCCAACCTCCAGTGTAATGGTATACACCTCCCAGAGACACCATCTTTGTTGGAGGTTGCACCACAAGGAGGTGGACCGGCTTCAGTGGACCTCCACTTCGGAGTTCCAGCTACAGGCATGGTCTGGTCCCTCCCAAGTCCAGCAAGCAGGACACTTGCTGGGAAAGTTTTATCAGCAACTGGAAAGTTTTGTAAATCTGCACTGGCCATTGCTTTGATTTATTAGCCAGTTTTGTCACAATGCTGAAGCCTGTGCACCAGACCACCATCAGTGAGCCAAGTGGGAGATCATAGGTTAGGGGTGCAGGAAACAGAGGCACAATCATCATGACCTAGAATTTAAGAATGTCCTTGCTAAGGCATTCTCCTCACAGATTACATGGTAAAAAGCCACAATTGCTGATGCTATTTGCCATTTAATTTTTCATTAAACACATTTAGACTCAATGAACTCAGAAAAAAAATAAAAATAAATGGAAGTACATGTTTAATGAAAAATTATTTCTATTTTTTAAGAACATTGGTGATAGACATGCAACATACTCAAAATACCTGTTGAATGCACTGTCCACATGGCCATGGAGGGCATGGGAACAACCCACATCCAATAAAAATCAAAAGGCACTGGTGTGTGGAAGCGTGGGGCTATCTAACAAGATGACAATTTAACACAAGCAGCCACGGAAGGTGAATTTACTTATCACTCCAGTAGTTTGACCTTCAATCAAATGGTTATATCCTAAATTACACTTGCCTATTCTCAATTCCAGGAGCTCTGGTAGCATAGTGCTTAAGGCACTTGACTGCTAACCAGAAGGCTGGTGGTTCAAACCC
>NW_006921968.1:1707033-1708243 GCF_000298275.1 Orycteropus afer afer | reverse complement strand
ATGGATTTGGAGCAACTATAGCTCTTATATATTGCTGGCAGGAATGCAAAATCACAGTCACCTTGAAAATAAATTGGCAGTTTCTCAGATGGTTATACACCCTCTTCCCATAAAACTGAGCAGTCTCACTCCTAGGCATTTATCTAAGACAAATGAAAGCATGTGACCACAAAATGGCTTTCAAAAAAGAATATTCACAGTAGTTTTATCCATTGTTGTTGTTGTTATGTGCTGTTGAGTCGGACCTGACTCAAAGCAACCCCTCCTTGGGTTTCCGAGGCAGAATCACTACAGAAGTAGATTACCCAACCTTCCTTCCAAGGAGTGGTGGGTGAGTTTGAACACCAGCCTTCTGGTTAGCAGTCAAGTGCCTTAGGCACTACGCTACCAGAGCTCCTTACTAGCCCCAAATTGGAAACTGCAGTGCATCCCCTAATAAGAGATGTTGCAGTCAGATCAGTTCGGACTCACAGTGGTCCTGCATACAACAGAAACACTGCCCGTCGTGCACCATGCTCACAATGTTGGTATGTTGAGCCCACTGCTGCAGCCACCATGTCAATCCATGTCATGGTGATCAGCTCCCAAAGCCTCAGCCTCTGAGAATCGTATGGGCCATGGTTCTTCTGTGACTCGCGTGGGGCCTCCATGATGGGTAGCACAGCCTCCTGGGTTGCCCATGGCCTGCTGGGATGGAGGGGTCTCCAAGCAGCTCAGTCAAGGCTCCAGCTCACCGCTGGGAGGCGGGAACAACTTCAGCAGATTTTCACCCGCTGTACCCAGGGTAGGCCTCTCGGAGCTTCCCCTTCCTCAGCTCTGGGATCTGTGCTACTTGTGTTTAAAGGGGAGGTGCACTGTGGGGGTGCATTCGGAAGCACAAGACGGCCTTGCTGTCCCCACCTGGGCAGACATCAGCCTAGAACAGTCTCGGAAAGGCAGGCCACATGAGCAGTAGGAGCTGGTCAGTGCCAACTCCAGTTCCTGAACACATTCCTCCCTTTTGCACAGCGATGGCATTTAGCGGGTTAAAACTCAGACCAATCATTTTCCAATCACATTGGAAGGCAGCAATTTACCAAAATGCCATTTAACAAAGCACTGTGGACAAAAAAAGAAGCGACAAATGATGAATGATCCTCACCAAGAAAAACAACCACGTTCCCAAAATAGTCCTCGCCTCGCGGCTCTCTTTGTCTGCTTCTGCTGACAC
>NW_006921968.1:1705482-1706618 GCF_000298275.1 Orycteropus afer afer | reverse complement strand
ACGATGCTGGCCATGGCAGTACGACATGATTGATGGCACTGTTGTCCCTGAATTTCACTCCCGAAAAATGTTGAATCGGCAAACTTTGTGTGATTTGTGTTTTCACAACAATAAAGGAAGAAAAGGGGAATAAGAGAGGGCTATCAGGGCAGGCTTGTTGAGCGCCAAGGCTGGATCAGAGCCAAGGCGTTAGCATCACTCTCTTCATCAGCAGTCATTATGGGGACAGCCACAACCCGACGGGAGAGGAACACCCAAGACCAGAAGGCGGCACCTTGCACACACAAGCATGCCACCAGTGCCCGAGAGTTTGGTTGGAGCTGACTCAAAAGGAGAGAACAGGAAACTCTCAGTCTTCAGGATCCCTGCATAGGAAGTTCTGGTCCACTCAGTATGGAAGGAGAAGCCCTGGAAAATGTCCTTTACAGAACCAGGAGCTGTGGGCCTCTGGGGAGTGGGCTGCCAAGTCTGAGGTCCTGACTTGAAACTTAGAAGAAGCCCTGCCCATACGCCTTTCACGTAGGAAACAGGGCTGACTCCTGCAGCCACAGCCCCAGAAGCATACATCACTGAGGCCCCAGGGGAGCCTGCAGGGGCCCCAGCCCGGGGCATGGGATCTCTGAAGCACACGGAATGGAGGACAGCAGGACCTGGGGTCAACGCCTGCCCTGCCACTGACTTCCTATGTGGCCTAGGCCACCAACTCAGACACCCTTCAACCTCAGATGTGGTACCTCCCATCTGCCTAGTGGTGATAATGGGACCAGTAAGACATAATTTATAAAGGTACCCAGCTGGCTCTCAGCAATAGGAAGCTCTCAGTCACTTTCACGCCTGTCCCTTCCGCCCCTCAGTTATGAAGTGTGTCTACTTAGCATCTTTTCATCCACCGTGGGTAATACCCCTCCCACATTTTTGTCTATCTCTAAGTGTAATGGTTAAAGTACTTGGCTGATGACCAAGACGTCATTGTTTTGAACCCACCAGCTACACCAAAAAGATGTGGCAGTCTGCTTCCATAAAGAATGACACCCCTGGAGTGTCTATGGAGCAGTTCTACTCTGTCCCTAAAGGTTGTCATGAGTTGGAATGGATTCCACAACACCAGGGTTCTTTCTCTCTCTCTCTCTCTCTCT
>NW_006921968.1:1703065-1704185 GCF_000298275.1 Orycteropus afer afer | reverse complement strand
CGTCTAACTCAAGCCATGGCATTTTCATTCACTTCATATGCATGTGAAATCTGGACAATGAATAAAGAAGACCAAGGAAGAATTGATGCCTTTAACTGTGATGTTGGCAAAGAATACTGAAAATGCCATGGACTGCAAAATGAATAACTCTGTCCTGGAAGAAGTGTAGCTGGGATGCTGCTTAGAAGAAAGAATGGCCAGGCTTCATCTTACCTACTTTGATCATGTAGTTGGAAGGGACTAGTCCCAGGAGAAGGACATGCTTGGTAAAGTGGAGGGTCAGCGAAGAAGGGGCAGTTCTTCAATGAGATGGATTGACACAGTGACTGCAGTGATGGGCTCAAGCATGGCAAGGATTATTAAAGATGTCACAGGACCAGACAGCATTCTATTCTGTTGTATATAGGGTGGCTATGAGTCGGAACTGACTCAGCTGCACCTAACAACAACAACATGCATACATATATACATAACAAGGCCAGGGACTGACTGTGGAACAGACAATCAATTGCTCAAATGCCAGTTCAAGTTGAAGCTAAAGAAAATCAACATAAGCCCACACAAGCCAAAATGAAACTTGATTATATCCCAGCTGCATTTAGAGTCCATCTCCAGAATAGGTCTGGTGCACTGAAAACCAGTGACTGAAGACCAAATGAGTTGTGGGATGACAGCAAGGACATCATCCATGAAGAAAGCAAATGGTCCTTAAAAAGACAGAAAAGGAAGAAAAGACCAAAATGGATGTCTGAAGAGACTGTGAAACTTGCCCTTGAACAGAGAGTAGCTAAAGCTAATGGAGGAAATGATTGAAATAAAAGAGCTGAACAGAAGATTTGAAAGGGTGGCTCAAGAAAGCAAGGGAAAGCATTGTAATGAAGCAAAGACCTGGAATCAGAAAAACCGTAAAGGGAAGAAAATGCTTAGCACTTCTCAGGGTGAAAGCACTGAAACCATATGCGTGTGTGTGTGAATATATATGTGTGTGTTGTTGTTGTTGTTAGTGCCATCCATTCAGCTCTGACTCAGAGCAACGTACAGCAGAATGAAACGTTGCCCCGTCCTGTGACAGCCTCATGATCCTTGCTATACCCGAGCCCATCATTGCAGCCACTGTGTC
>NW_006921968.1:1701006-1702393 GCF_000298275.1 Orycteropus afer afer | reverse complement strand
ACTTTCAGTGGACTTGAATGAATGGCTTGCTGGGTTGTTTGGTAACATTGGGACTGTGCCTTTTTACTTGTTGACCTTGCTTTTGTCAGCCTCAGCAGCCAGCAGCTGTCTGAGTGAAGGAAATCCTCCAGCTTTAAGGGGTCAGGAATGGGAGGCAGAGTTGAAGCCCAAGGTTGAGGGTCTTTCACCTACCCCTAGAGCCCAGCACTTTGAACTCAGACTTTAAGCCTCCAAACTGTAAGAGAATAAACTTATGTTTGTTAAAGTTATTCTGTTTGTGGTATTTTCCTGCCAGAGTCTCACTAGGTAACAAAAGCAGTGCCATTGAGTCAATTCCTGCTCACAGCTACACTGTGCACAGAAGAAAAAAAACACTGCCTGTTCCTGTGCCATCCTCACAATCCTTGTCATGCTTGAGCCCATTGTTGCAGCCCGTGTGTCAGTCCATCTCATTCAGGGTCTTCCCTTTTCCCCTGATCTTCTACTTGACTAAGCATGATGTCCTTCTGCAGGGATTCATCCCTCCTATTAACATGACCAGGAGCTCTGGTAGCATAGTGCTTAAGGCACTTCACTGCTAACCAGAAGGCTGGCTGTTCAAACCCATCAGCCACTCCTTGGAAGGAAGATGGGGCAATCTACTTCTGAAGTGATACTACCTCAGAAACCCAAGGAGGGGTCACTATTAGTCGGGTCCGACTCAACAACACATAACAACAACAACAACACTAACATGACCAAAGTGCTAGAGACAATGCCTTGCCATCTTCCCTTCTAAGGACCATTCCAGCTGTACTTCTTCCAAGACAGATTGGTTCGGTCTTCTGGCAGTCCATGGTATGGTCAATATTCTTCACCAACACAATACATTATTACTCCAACTAATACAAAGAAAGCCTATAAGCTTTTGAATCAATAGAGATGACAACACTAGTTAGTGTCTCTAAGAACTCAGTGGACCATTGTAATGAGTTTGGGGAGCCATGATGATAGATGAATGGGTGTGCTTCTCCTTCCAAAAAGTTCAAGGTCAGCCAGTGATGGGAAATTATCTTATACATCACAGTCATAGTTTCCTACAGTGCCTGAGCTCACCTTCTCCTTTGCAGAAGGTTTCATGCAGGTCAACAGCATCTCTTTTGCAAGGGGAGGAAAAAAGTGCCTTAGACAAGTGCACACATTTTGAGGCCATATCAGCTGCTGCCTGAGTCATGTCATGCAGGTTTCCAGGGAGCAGAGACTCATTACTCTTCATGAGTCACAGAGACCAGGCAGTCATCAACAAGGAGGATTATGATTGCCATAACGGGCTATTGATATGTCATGGGAAACATCACAACATCATGGATAGAGTGGTGAGAGAAATCTCTGTAGTTCCCAAAAGAGG
>NW_006921968.1:1700014-1700746 GCF_000298275.1 Orycteropus afer afer | reverse complement strand
TGCGTTTCTTAGCCCTCCTGGCTTCTTCTCTTCTTGTTGAAACCACTTGCTGCCCATACTATGAAGGTTATTTCAGCATTCTCAAAGGAAAAGAAAAATTCTTTACCTCAGTAAATGGTTAAATGAGCTAATGAAAAAAAAAAAGTACAAGTAGACAAATCGTTAGTAGGAGGACACTTCTTTTTGAAAAAGAACTGGCCACAAATCTTTTTTCTCTTGGTTTGTGGTTTTTTAAAATAACTAGTTTTTATTTAAAAAGAAAATAATAATAACAGAAGTTCATTGTGCAGATTTGTGGAAAAAGAAAATCAAGATGAACTATTGATACCACAACTCAGAGATGGTTACTGTTATCATCAGTTTTCTATTTATTTTTTTAAATCTTTGTTCCATTCATTTTTTTTAACAAGCATTCCATCCTCTTTTGCCTGATGTTTTAGGCAAATAATAAATAACTTTTATTACTTAGTTTAAATAATAAACTTTTATTACTTAGTACAAAACAAACATTGTTCCATATCATTCAGTGAATTTCTAGTTTTTTTAAAAAAAGACTATTTACTTGAAACCATCTGATTAAAAAAATCGAATCAAGCTACAAAACTGGTTTTTGGAAAAATAAGTGTCATTGTGGGTAAATCAATTAGCAACATGAAAATAATTGATATTTCATTCTGTCTGGGTGTGTGTTGGATTGGGTTCTCTAGAGAAACACAAAAACCAGCAAAGTGT
>NW_006921968.1:1697428-1699709 GCF_000298275.1 Orycteropus afer afer | reverse complement strand
TCCCTGGGATAGCATTGCAGGTAGGCCACACCCCTGGGGAAACTCCCCCTGGGCAGACCGGCCGCTCAGAACTCAGTCATGTGATCCATCATGGGAACCACCACTCACAACTGGAGTCCAGCCAAGTTGACACATCTTCAACTATCACAGGGTGCTTTGATTCTAACTTAAGCAAGAAGACATTGGGATTTGAAGAGCACACTTTCTACTTTGCAGTAACACATGTATTCAGGCACCTATTTAATTTTCAAGCAGCAGAACCCACTGGCATCAGCTTCCTGAGGGAAAGGAGTTAGTCTTTCTTGTTCACTGCTGGTCAGGACCAGATCTTGGGCCTAGTAGGTGCTCAAAGCATGTTTTCTACACAGAAGACTTAATCACATCCAGTGAGCAAAGCACACTCTTCTGTTGTCTAATTTGTGAATCTATTCATCATTAATCAATGAGCAGGCATTCCAGCCACAGGAAACACAGTGAAGTAACAGAACAAATTGGGGTCTGTGGATTCTGTGGGCTCCTAAACTTGTTGAAGCAGTCACTGTCCTCTGGGAGTAATTTCATTCTTCTTCGAGAACTTTGGTTAAACCAAACTACTTCTGTCCAGTTGGTTCTGACTTCTGGTGACTCTACGTGACAGAGTAGGACTGCTTGTATGGGTTTTCTTGGCTGTAATTTTTATGGAAAGTACATCACCAGGCCTACCTTTTGTAGTGTTGCTGGGTGGGTTCAAACCACCAACCTCTTGCTTAGTAGCTGAGCACATGCAGCTTGCACCACCCAGCATGACACAGTCAGTGACTCTCTGAATGTTCACCTCCCCTGGGAGCCCAACAATGTCCCTGTCCCACTGTCATTTGAGAGTTGTGGTTGGTGGGACTGAAAGCACAGGTGGAAGTGAGAAGACGTGCCTGCAGGACTGGGCCTCCCTCAGGTCAGCTGTGACCCCGGGCCAGAGCGAAGAGCACCGCTGCCTTTGCTGACCAATGTGACCTGTGCCTGAGCCAAGGCATATTCGCAGTCCCTTGGCCCAGTGGTGGGATGGACAGAAACAGTGGCGGAAGTGAAGAACAGCACACACCTGCTCATGGTCACGAGGGGATTAAGGTGAAGGGAAGGGGAGAGTCAGCCCTGGCTGTGTTTGGAAGACTTGAGAACAAGACTATGGAAGCAGGTCTTCTCTCAGATCTTCATGGAGGAACCCTGTAACTAACAAAGACAATTGTGCTGTAAATATGTGGCCAACCCCTCCACGTTTCAAGTGTTTATTTGGAAACTTGAACACCTATTTTCAAAGGAGCACTGGTGGTGCAGTGGTTAAGCACTTGCCGCCAACCAAAAGGTCAATGCTTCGAACCCACCATCTGCTCCACAGGAGAAAGATGTAGCAGTCTGCTTCCGTCAAGACTGATAGCCTTAGATACCCTATCGGGCAGTTTTACTCTGTCTTCTAGGGATGCTGTGAATCAGAATTGACTTCTCTGCAGTGGGTTTGGTTTTGACTTTGCTTCTGTAAAGATTACAGCATTGGAACCCTATGGGGAAGTTCTACTCTGTCTTCTGGGGTTGCTGTGAGTCAGAATCCATTCAACAGCAGTGGGTTTGGTTTGGGCTTTTCTTCCATAGAGACTGACAGCCTTGGAAACTCTCTCAGTCTACTCTGTCCTCCAGGAGGGCTGTGCATTGGAATCAACTAGCGGCAGTGGGTGGAACAGTTTTCCAACAGATGCCTGTTTCTAAAAGTTCCTCACTCATAGCTGCTTCAGTGTTTGCTATAAAGGATGTCACCCATTATGAATGGTTGTTTCTCATCAAGTTCCAAATTGTCTAGATGATCAGTTTACAATAAAACCAAAAAACCAAACTCACTGCTGTTGAGTCTATCCTGACCCATATTGATCGATCCTTGGGTTTCTGAGGCCATATCTCTACAGAAATATATAGCCCAATCTTCCTTCCCCAGGAGTGGTTGGTGGATTTGAGCTGCCAGCCTTCTGGTTAGCAGTAAAATGCCTTAGGTAATACACCCCCAGAGCTCCCAGTAGTAGGTATATTTGCCCCAAACCATGGAGTCACTTATCAAGATTCCTCCTTAGACCTGTGAGGGGTTTATCCAGGAAGTCACATGATGTTCTCCCATTTCTCTTTCTCTAGAAGAAATGCTAAAAGCCTCTGCAGGGCCTTGCTGACAGCCAGAAAAAAAAAAAAAAAAAGTTGCCCTCAAGCCCACCCTGAGTCATCTGAGTCATGTTGACCCAACATGTGTCAGAGTTGATTGGTGTCC
>NW_006921968.1:1677627-1678795 GCF_000298275.1 Orycteropus afer afer | reverse complement strand
CATCACGATAAATGGAGAAATGATTGAAGTTGGCAAAGACTTCACAGTGCTTGGTTCTACAATCGATGCCAATGGAAGCAGCTGTCAGGACGTCAGATGACGTATAGCACTGGGCAAATCAGCTTCAAAGGACCTCTTTCAAGTGCCGAAGAGCAAAGATGTTTCCTTGAGGTCTGACACAAGCCATGGTATTTTCAGTCACCTCATATGCATGTGAGAGCCAGGCAATAAATAAGGAAGACCAAAAAAGAGTTGATGCTTTTAAGTTGTGGTTTTGGTGAAGAATGTACTATGGACTGCTAAAAGATCTAACAGATCTGTCCTGGAGGAAGTGCAGCCAGAATGCTCCTTGGAAGTGAGAATGGCCAGACTCTGTTTCACATATTTTGGTCATGTTGTCAGAAAGGACCATTCACTGGAGAAGGATGTCATGCTTGGTAAGTTGGAGAGTTGATGAAAGAGGGAAGGCCCTCAGTGACATGGATTGACATGGTGGCAGCAGTGACGGGCTCAAGTATAGCAAGGATTGTGGAGCTGGTGCAAGACCAGGTGGTGTTTCGTTCTGCTGTGCATAGGGTTGCTATGATTTGGAGATGACTTGACGGCACCTAACAACAACAACAACATTTATGGCATAAATAGACTGTCAAGCATAACTCAAAATGCACAAAAAGCAGAAGAGTAACTAGATGAATGGGACCTTCTAAAAATTAAATTTCTACATGTTTCCAAAGACTTCTCCAAAAGAGTCAAAATAGAACCTACATATTGGGAAAAATTATTTAGCAATGACATATCTGACAAGAACTTATATCTAAAATTTATAGAAAGTTCCAATACCTCCACAACAAAAAGACAAACAATCCAATTTAAAAAATGGGCAGAAGATATGAATAGACACTTCACCAAAGAGGGTATTCAGGCAGCCAACAAACACATAAAGAAATGTTTGTGATTATTAGCCATTGTTGTTGTTATGTACCATCGAGTCAAACCTGACTAATGGCGACCCCTCCTTGGATTTCCGAGGCAGTATCACTATGGAAGTAGATTGCCCAACCTTCCTTCCAACGAGTGGCTGGTAGGTTTAAACCACCAGCCTTCTGGTTAGCAGTCAAGTGCCTTAGACACTACGCTACCTGAGCTCCTTATTAGCCATTAGAAAGAT
>NW_006921968.1:1675430-1675972 GCF_000298275.1 Orycteropus afer afer | reverse complement strand
ACTTCACAAAGAAAATACTCAAATGGTTAACAGAGTCCTCAGTATCATTCCAAAAACCATACTCACTGCCACTGAGTTGGATCCAACTCATAGCAACCCCTCCTTGGGTTTCTGAGGCAGTGTCACTATAGAAGTAGATTGTCCCATCTTCCTTCCAAGGAGTGGCTGGTGGATTTGAACTGCCAGCCTTCTGGTTATCAGTCAAATGCCCTAGGCACTGGAATGTAGAATATTGCAACCATTTTGGATGAAGATCTATCAGTATTTTTATAAAATAAAATTTCCACCTACTCTTGTTGTTAGGTGCCATTGAGTCAGTTTCAACCCATAATGACCCTAAGTGCAATAGAATGAAGCACCCCCAAATCCAAATTATCCCTTGAGATTCCCAATGTCTTGTTGTGTCTGCAATGGGGCTGACTGGGGAAGCTCTTGGACACAATGCATTATATGGAGGAATCCTGGCCCTGTGGGTGTAGCCTCAGCCAGGTGACATGGGGTTTTCCCATTGGTGATGATGACAGACACAAGGAGTCTGGCTT
>NW_006921968.1:1665238-1675155 GCF_000298275.1 Orycteropus afer afer | reverse complement strand
CAGAAAAGGCCTCAGAGAATTCATGGAAGAAAAGGCCTGTTAACCCTTTATGTCTTCTCATCTCTATTTCTCTTTCCTCTCTCTAACTGCCCCCCCCCCATTTAATCTGCTCCTGATGTGAGTAGTTTGGAAGATAGTGAAAGTTAGGGACACACCATCCTATCTAGAAGTAGCCTGAGTGTATATGGCAGTGGTGAGTGAGGTCGACAAATGAAATCAAAGGCAGCAACGTGAGAAGACTAATGAAACAGAGCATGCCCCAAGGAGTGTCAATGGAAGAACATGTTGACTGTTTAATGGCCTATGTTTCCTTCCTGTCAATAGGCACCAGGAGGGATGGGGCAGGAGAAGGCTTCAAGGCAAGCTTGAAGAGCACTGAGCACATCCCAACTCCATGGCAGGCACTCAGCCAACACAGAGCCTTTCTCTTCCTCAAATAAAATGACAATACCGTCAATGGAGGAGACTGCCAATGAGGACATAACATGAAATGCAGGTGTTAAATCATACCACAGGTAAATCCTGGAGAGTGGAGTATGCTGTCACACGTCAAGCAACATGGTACATCTCCCTGGACTGAACTCACCAACACTGCCTCAGGAAAGTGGGAGGAGTCCAGCTGGGCCAGCCAAGAGGTAGAATTTGGATTAATGGGAGAAATGTAGGGAAGATTTTAAGTAGCTGAGAATAGCCAGCTTGGTGACATTAGCATTTCCTGGGGTCTCCTCTGCTTCAGCACTGTCCTTGTGATCCTCTTTACCATTCAGTCCTCACAACAGGACTGTGACAGCAGTAAGATTGTCCCTAGATGATAAAAATGAAAAAAGCTTACAAAATCAGCTTGCTTTACATGGATAAGCTTTTGTTGGTAAGTGCTTCTGACTAGGTTCTGACGCACAGCGTCTCTCTGGGGAGATCATCTACATAAAGGCAATTTGAGCCTTAACCACTGAGTTATCAGAAAATACAGCATAAAAACAGCTCCAAGAAACACTGGGTTATTTTGAAAAGAGACCAGGAAACAAATTGATCAGAATCTGAGGAGCACTGAAAGGAAGAAAACGGCTTACAGTATTTTCTTCTTGAATTATTCAGCTGGAAGAAGCCACAGACAACTCTGAGCATAATTGTTAAACAGATAAAAACATGTCTTGGATTTTCTTGTCAGTGTTAGAAAGTGATTTTGTACTATAAAATCTTCCCTGAGATAAGTGAATGACAACCAGATACTTTTAAAAAATCTTAAGGATGGCTGACTTAGCTCACCTTTCATGAGGGTTGTGGGCAGCTGTGTATAACCTGAATCCTTACCCAATGCCTAAGACATGTCTTAACATTCAAGACTTTTGTAAATTCCTGCTCTAGAGAAGAAATCTATTTGGGAGAGCAGACGACTGTGGAAGAAGAGTAGAATGAACCAATTAACAAACTAACGTTGCTGGTAGGTTGTTATGTGTTGTCCAGTTTGTTCCAACTCACAGAAGCTCAATGTACAACATAACTGTTCTGCACCATGCTCATAATTATTCTATGTTTTAGCCAATTGTTGCAGCCATTGAGTCAATCCATCTCTTTTAGGTCTTTGCTTTTTGACATTGACCCTCGCCTTTACAAAGCATGGTGCCTTCTCCAGGGACTGAGCCTCCTAATAAGATGTTCAAAGTAAGTGAGGTGAAGTCTCACTATTCTTGCTTTCATGGAGCACTCTAGCTATACTTCTGCCCAGACATATTTGTTCATTCTTCTGACAGCCATGGTATATTTAATATTCATCACCAATACCATAGTTTAAATGCATTCTTCTCAGGCCTTCCTTAGTCATTGTACAGCTTTCACATGCACCTGAGACCATGGAAAATACCATGGCTTAGGTCAGGGGAACTTTAGTCCTCAAAGTGACATCTTTGTATTTCAACATTTTAAAAGGTCTTTTGCAGTAGATTTGCCCAATGAAATACATCATTGACTGCAGCTTCCATAGACATTGTGGATCCAAGTAAAATGAAATCCTTGACAACTTTTTCTCCACTTATCATGATGTTGTTTATTCATCCAGTTTTGAGGATTTTTGTTTTCTTTGTGTTAAGGTGTAATCCCTGCTGAAATCTGTCTTTGATCTTCATCAGTAAGTGCTTCAAGTCCTCTTCGCTTTCAGCAAGCAAGGTTGTGTCGTCTGCATATCTCAGGTTGTTAATGAGTCTTCCTCCAATCCTGATGTTGCATTCTTCTTCATATAGTCCAGTTTCTCAGATTATTTGCTCAGCATAAAGATTGAATAACTGTGGTGAAAGTATACAACCCTGAAATACACTTTTCTTGGTTTTAAACCAAGCAGTATTCCCTTGTTTCATTTGAAGAATTGTCTCTTGGTCTATGTGAAGGTCCTTCATGAGCACCATTAAATGTTCTGGAATTGTCATTCTTCACAATGTTATCCATAACTTGTTATGATCCACATACTCAAAACGTTTACATCATCAGTAAGACATAGGTAAACATCTGTCTGGTATTCTCTGTTTCAAGCCCAGAACCATCTGAAATCAGCAATGATATTCCTAGTTCCATGACCTCTTCTGAATCCTCCTTGAACTTTGGGTCATCTCCTGTCAATGTACTGCTCTAACAGTTTTTGAGTAATCTTCAACATAATTTTACTTCCATGTGATATTAATTATACTACTTGATAGTTTCTGCATTCTGTTGAATCACCATTCTTTGGAATGGGTGTCAATAGGAGATTTTTCCCACAGGTTGAGCTGGTAGCTATCTTCCACATTTCTTGGTATAGATTAGTGAGTGCTTCTAACATCATATCCATTTGTTGAAACATCTTAATTGGTATTCCATCAACCCCTGCAGCCCTGTTTTTCACTAATGACTTCAGTGCAACTTGACCTTCTTCCTTTAATACCATCATTTCTTAATCATATGCTACCTCTTGAAATTGTTGAACGTCAACCAATAGTTTTTTGGTACAGTAGCTATTTTCCATCCATCTTTTGATGCTTTCTGCATCATTCAATTTTTTGCCCATAGAATCTTGAATATCACAACTTGAGGGTTAATATTTTTTTTTCCTCAGCTCTTTCAGCTTGAGAAATGCCAAAAGTGTTCTTCTGTTTTGGTTTTATAACTCCAGGTCTTTGCATATTTCATTATAAAACTTTACTTTGTCTTCATGAACCACTCTGAAATCTTGTTTATCTCTTTTACTTCATCATTTATTCTGTTCTCTTTAGCTACTGTACATTCAAGAGCAAGTTTTAGAGTCCTTCTACTATTCATTTTTGCATTTTCTTTCTTTTTAAGGTCTTTTTGCGGTCTTTTTGCTTTCTCCATGCATATTGTCCTTGCTGTCATCAAACAACTAATCTGGTCTTCCGTTATTAATGTTCAATACATCACTTATATTCTTGAGATGGTCTCTAAATCCAACTTGGATATACTCAAGGTCATACTTTGCCTCTTGTAGACTTGTTTTCATTTTTTTCACCTTCAACTTGAACTTGCAGATGAGCAATTGATAGTCTGTTCGCAGTCAGCCACTGGCCTTGTTCTGACTAATGATATTGAACTTCTTCATCATCAGTTTACACAAAGATAGTCAATTTGATTCCTGTGTATTCCATTCAGTGAGATCCACATGTTTAGTTGCTGTTTATGTTGTTGTAAAAAAAAAAAATCATAATGAATAGGTCACGGGTCTTGGAAAATTCTATTATGAAATCATCAGCATCATTTCTATCACCAAAGTCATAATTTCCAACTACCAATCCTTCTACATTGTTTCCAGTTTTCACACACCAATCATCAGTAATTATAAAGGCATCTTGATTGCATGCTTGATCAAGCTCAGATTGCAGAAACTGGTGAAATATCTTCAATTTCTTCATCTTTTGAATTAGTGGTTGGTGTGTAAACTTGATTAATAGTGGTGTTAATGGGTCTACCTTGTAGGCATATAGATATTATCCTATTAGGGACAGTTTTGTATTCAAAATAGATCTTGAAATTTTCTTATTGGTAATTAATGCAATGCCACTTCTCCTCAACTTACCGTTCCTGCCATAATTGCCCACATGATTGTTTGACTCAAAATGGTCAGTGCCAGTCCATTTCAACTCAATAATGCCTAGGATATTGACCTTTATTTAGCTTTATATGACTTCCAAATTTCCTTGATTCATACTTTGTACATCCCATGCTCCAATCGATGTTTGTAGCTATTTTTTCTCATTTTAAGTCATGTCATATTAACAAATGAAGGTCTTGAAAACTTTACATCCTTTACATCCTTAAAATCAACTGTACTTTGAGGAAGTGGTCAACTCTAGTTTGAGAAAGCAGCTCTTCCCTAGTTGTACTTTTAGTATCTTCTACCCTGAGGGACTCATCCTCTGCCATGATATCAGGGAGTATAGTGCTGGTATCCACAAGGTTGTCACTGGCCAATGTTTCAGAAGTAGATCCCCGAGTCCTTCTTCTATCTGTCTTCAAGTGGAAGTGCCACTGAAGTCTTTCCACCATGAGTGATCCTGCTGGTATTTGAAATGGTGATGACTTGTATTCCAGCATTACAGCAACACACCCGTCACTACAGTGCAATTGACAGGTGAATAGTAGTGATAAGAGGTAGTAGTTTTAAATTCTCAACTATCAGACACCCTAACCAATGGCAGGTAACAGAAAGCAAGCAGAGGAGTATGGAAAGTGTGAAGGATTTCTTAGAATTAATGGTGGGAAAGAAAGGCATAATATCTAAATGGCAAACTAAAGAATTTAGATTCCAACACATGTAAGGGTTAAAATTGTTTTGTTGTTGTTGTTGTTGTTGTTGTTATGTGCCGTCGAGTCGGCCCCGACTCATAGTGACCCCTCCTTGGGTTTCCGAGGCAGTATCACTACAGAAGTAGGATTGCCCAACCTTCCTTCCGAGGAGTGGCTGGTGGGTTTGAACCGCCAGCTGTCTGGTTAGCAGGCAAGTGTCTTAGCCACTATGCTAAATTGTTTTAGAGAAGTGAAATATTCATTAACAGGCAATGTACATTACTGAAATAGAAATATTAGAACACTATTGTAAATCTTTGTTCAAGATGGTGTATTTTCCTAACCATAGAACATAATCAAGTGGTGTGCATTGAGTATTACAATTATATCATTAAAAAATTGACTAATTTTTGAAATTAAATACAAATTAATCTAATGTTATTCTTCAGGTAACTTGAAATATGATTGTATTATAATTTTCAATCAAGGAATTGCTAATAATTATTTTTATAAGAAACCAAGTTTGGAAAGTCCCTGTGACACATGTAGTCAATTAAATCATATCTAAGAAAACAACAGAATCCTGGGTAAAATAGCCTTTTTCACTACTGGTGCCTAAACTGTGGCTTTGAAATTTCATTTTCTATAAAAGAAAAATCAATACTTCTTGGAAAATTTACAGACTCCTGATCTGGAGTACCAAATGTATAAGATCCTGGGACATATTGTCATCCTAGGAAGAAAAATGATCAAAGATTGTTAAGGTTGCACCTAAAGGACTAAGAATACAACATGGGAAGCTCCTACTGGCCAAAGATGGAAAATATGATATTCGTAGGGTAACAATTGTAATGGGCTGAAACCTTCATAAATCCATGATACAAATGATGATCACTCGGTCATCTTCAGAGACTGAGAAAAAAATAGATTAATTATCTTGAGACCAGATAAAAAGGAAAGGTAAATGTATCCTGCCTTTCTTATAAGAGTGGTGTCATGTAGGAACATCTCTTTATAGAAGTAGTCCAGCTAATTAGTGAACACAAAGGGATAGAAAGTAGAATCATGCTCTTCTGCATCTCCAGGATTAGTGGACCTAGGCCTTGAGCACCAGGAGTAGCTAACATCAAACAAAGACAGATAAACAGAACTTACTCACCTCTTGCTGACAGAACATAGTTATGTTCCTGCTAAAGGGATTGTATCAATTTCCTATGCCTGCTGTAAAAAACTACCACAAACTTAGTGGCACAAAATAACACAAATTTATTATTTTACAGTTCTCCAGGGCAGAAGTCTAAAATAGGTCTTATTGGGCTAAAATCAATGTGCCAACAGAGTGGTATTCCTTTTTAGACTCTAGTGGAGAATCCACTCTATGCCTCTTCCAATTTCTAGAAGCAGTCCACATTCCTTGGCTTGTGGCTTCATCACTCCAACCCTCCACTTCTGTCCTCACATCTTTGTCTGACTGTAACTCTCCTACCTTTCACTCATAAGGACCCTTGTGAGTGGATTCCCCAGGTGATACAAACAGTTAATACATTTTGGAAGTTCAAGTTCAGCCATGGGGGCCTCAGTCATTGAAAACTCTTTGGAACACAAATGCTGCCACCATGAGTTGGAGTCAAGTCAACAGCAAGTAGTTGGTTGGTTGGTGATTATATTGGATTCACCTAAATAATCCAGGGTAATTTTCACATCCCAAGATCCTTCACATAACATGTCATAGCATAACATGACATCTGCAAAGTCTCTTTTGTTATGTAAAGTGATATATTCACAGGCTCCAGGCATTATGAAGTGGGCATCTTGGATGTCATTATTTTACCACAGCGGTATGTTGACCTGCCCCAAGAGAATGCTATCAAGAAAATCTAACTGTGTGTGCCAAATAAATTATGAGGAAATGAAAGAGATCATGGGGAAGCCTAAGGAACAAAAGAAATAAATAAATAACCAAATGCACTGCCCTTAAGTTGATTCAACTCATAGCAACCACTCCTTGGGTTTCTGAGGTGGTATCTCTACAGAAGTAGATTGCCCAATCTTCCTTCCAAGGAGTAGCTGGTGCATTTGAACCACCAGCCTTCTGGTTAGCAGTCAAGTGCCTTAAGCATTATGCCACCAGAGCTCCCAAAGACCAAAGGAGACTTATAGTATGTATCAACAACTTGTGCAGTGTCTAGGGATGCCCACAGGGGATAAATCATGGGGAAAAGCAAGACACAGACAGCTTTGTATGGAAAATCAAGAAGGTAATTACTTTTGAAGGGTGAGAGAAGTTTCATGGGAGAATGGCAAGGTTCTCCTGATCAGTTGGGTTAGAGCTCACTGCTCTTTGTGTTATAATCATGTATTAAGCTTAAAAATAAATAACAACAATCCATGAAGGCAGTTGAAGGAAACAGCTTTACATTCTCACATCCATAGTCATACATAGTCAACGACACCTTCACACAGAGAGTATTGCTCAGTAGGGCATGCTGCTGGACATGTACAGGCTTCTTGCAAAGAAATGAGAAACAGAGTTTTCTTATCATCTTGTCAGCAACAGGATCTACCTCTTTTCTTGAAACCATTATTAATCAAGACTAAGAAATGTATTGGTTTAAAAAAGATGAAAAGAAAAGAACAACTATGAAAAATTCATGTCATATTTTTCCAGAGGCTGTCTATGTCTGAGATGTCCCACTGCTGGAAATCATGCCATGAAAAGGATGGAAACCACCGATCCCTGAGGCAAAAGCTCACAAACGAAGGAACTTAATTAAAATTACAATGAAAAATATCAACAGCAGAGTCAGGAAACATCAAAGACCTAAGGTTTATTTCTCAATTTTATCCATTACATAGACGGAGATCCAGGGCTTCCTCTTCAAGATGACAGAGCACACATATCTCCCTCTGCCTCCAAAGTTCTGCCAGATTAACAAAGAAATATCAAAAGTAGGGACGTGTTTGTATCTGTAATAGAAGATGAAATGATCCATCAGCAGACCAGAACATTAAGGAATTTCTGGAAGCTACTGTGATGAGATTGACAGAAATCCAACAGAGCCAAAGAACCCCTTCACAATACAGGCACAGAACTACAAGAGAGAGAGAAAACAAAAGTGTTCCCAGCAATATTCCAGGATAACCACATGCTCTGATGCATCAAGAGTTAGCAACACAAGTGGGCTGCGGGGCCATTCATGGAGTAATTAATTAAAGAGCCATTGAACAGCTGTGCCACTCCCTGACTCCTCAACTGCTGTGCCCAGGCAGGCTGGTTTCCCCAGACACTTGCAAAACCAAAAACAAACTCACTGCCATCGAGTAGATTCCAGCACTTAGAAACTCCCATTGGTGTTCTAAGGTGGTAAATCTTTATGGAAGTGCATCATCCCATCTTCCTTCCACAGAGCAGCTGGTAGGTTTGAACTGCCAAATTTCTGGTTATCAGTCAAATGTCTTAAAGCACTATGCTACCAGAGCTCCTCAGAAGAAGCATTTTCTGTATTCAGTGAGACCTACCTTGAAACCTCACGAATGAAAAGTGGGCTTAGTTGCAAAATTACCTTGGCCTACTCTGGGCACCACCATGGACAGGGACTCCACATAGCTAGAAGGTAAACTCCCCAGAGACACAGAAGGAAAACCCACTGGCTGGTATTCCCCTGCTCACACAACCTGGTGGCATGACAAGCTACCATCTTATCAGGTTGGGGATCAGTCATTGCCACTTGTACTGAGGAGACAGCTTGATTTTCAATCTGTACCATTGCATCTCTTCAGCTTTCCTTGGTTCCCCTCTTCTCAAATAAATACTTTCTTTAAATGGAGTGAAAATGACTAACACAATGCTCTCTTCTTTGCCTTTCTTGTCTTCTGCATGTCAAGACTGTGGCACCTACTGCAGAGGACAGCTAGTACAGCTGGAGCTTAGAAGGGCCAGGGTCGACAAGAGCTCTGTCAGCCATAGCACCTGTAGGAAGCCAAGCAGTGCTACCACAGCTCTGCCTTACTAACGGCACAATTGGGACCCTTCCCTAATCTCTCAGCTTCCTCATATGCAAGATGATGTCCTTGGACTTCATCTTTTTGTTTGTGTGAGTTGGGTGAAAGCTTACAGAGAAAATTGGTTTTCCATTCAAGAATTCATACAGATTCTGTTTTGTGACCTTCACTGCAATCCCTACACTGTAACAGCATTCTTTCCACTTCTTCTCCATCCTCACCCCTTCCTTTCATCCTTTCTTTCTGTCTCCTCATGCCTTCCTAGAGCTCTGTCCCTGAACAAATGCTATCCTATTGATTTTATATCATTGATTGTTCTAATGAGTGTATACCTTTATGATATTACTGTTCACCTCATAGGCCTATCTATCATTTGCCTGAAAGTTGAGTCACAGGGGTCAAGTTCAGTTCCTAGCTTGAAGGGTGTCTAAGGGCCACAGCCTCTAGGTTCCACCAGTCTTTATCAGATGAATAAGCCTGGTCATTTATATGATTTTAAGTTTTGTTCCACATTTTTCTCTCACTCAGTCCAGGACTTCCCATTGTGATCCATTTCAGAACAGTCAGCAGTGTTAGCCAGGCACTGTTCAGTTCTTCTGGTCTTAGGTTCATGGAAGCTGGGGTTTACATCATCCATTAGTCCTTTGGACTGATTGTTACCTTGCATCTTTGATTTTCTTCACTTTTCTTTGAGCCGTACAGGGAAAGATGAATAGTTGCACCTAAGATGGCCACTCATAAACTTTTAAGACTTCAGTCACTAATCACCACAGTATCTTATTGAGCAAGGTTACTGAGAGGAAAGCAGACAGCATAATGACTAGAACATGGTGCACATTCTAATCGGAGCTGATAACAAATCTGCTATGTTTAAGTTCTTGTTCTAGTTCACTTGCAGCCTTAAGTGGGGTAGCTTGGATCTACCACATGAGGCCCTCCTCTGGCTGCACCTAACTGGACCTGGTTGGATCCATGCATCACAAAGAGACAACACATTGTCTTATCAGAAATTAATTATATTCTGTTTCTGAAAATTTGAACTGAGTGACACAGACAGTGAGAGAGTGAGAACCCAAATTATATTTGTAAAGAGCTATAACAAACATGACTTGAAGCACTAACTGATGAAGATTAAAGACTGCAATCTG
>NW_006921968.1:1663280-1664372 GCF_000298275.1 Orycteropus afer afer | reverse complement strand
TTTTTGAGCTACTTTACATAGGCTTCTATTTCTTAACAATCAACAAGTCCCAGGTCAAGGCAATACTCATAGATTTCCTTTTCCTCCCTGTTCCATTTTTTATGAAAGCCACAGGGGATGAAGGTGACCTTCATCTGCCTAAGACCATACAATGAGTCACAAATGGATCTGGGCACGGGACCAAGCTCTCCTGACCCAAAAACCAGACCTGCTTGTGTGTATCTCCTATTTATCTCCTGTGTTTAACTAATGGGAAATTTCATTCAACAGGCTATTAATTATTTTACTCAGCATGACTATTGAGCAATTGTATCATTTTATAAGAACAAATGAACATGGGGCATTTAAGAACTGACCTTGTATGTATTTACTGTGCAGTTAAGTATTCAACAGTACATAGTGAAAATTTATCCATTTTTATCTCACATGGGATCGGTTCACACTCAGCATTTTGGAAAATTCCATTAGGTGAATAGTAAAAGCTACCATTATGGAGAGTTTATTACATGACATTTTATTGATAAGGAAACTTGAGCAAAGAGATTAACTATCATATTTTTTCACAAACAATGTACCCACATAAACAACAGATCCACTCATTTAACACATGGTGCACCTAGGAAAATAATTTTAACCCAAGCCCAATGCTACCTCACCCAGATCTCTTTCAGGCTGGTACCTACTCACCAGCCACCATAGTATTGCTTACTGCAAAAACGGCAAGGAGGCCACATATTCTGACCTCCTAGAACCCCACAAGAGGAAGGCAGAATCATCATCAATAGCCCAAGGCCTATTACTGCAAGGCCAGAGATGCTGCCTCCCTCCAGCTTTCACCAACCGTTCCTCCCAAAGCACCCACCACCTCTCTCCTGGGTTCGAAAATTCACTGCAGTGGCCACACAGAGCTCACAGATTATGGGGTTTATTAGGGAAGCACCAGGCTACAACTCAAGTTCAGGGAAAATGCTCAGTCTCTCTCCTCAGCCCGCCGTCTCTCAGCCAAGTCTCTCACAGTGTTGCCCCAGCAGTGCATGTCCCTCGGTGTCTTACTCAGCAATGCATGTCTCTTGCATCTCTTTCCCAGCAGCA
>NW_006921968.1:1661744-1662245 GCF_000298275.1 Orycteropus afer afer | reverse complement strand
GAACCACCAGCCTTCTGGTTAGCAGTTAAATGCCTTAGCCACTATGCTACCAGAAGAAACCTCCATCTTCTATGGCCAGGAGGCAATAGAGCTCATGATAAAAGTCTTGGTTTGCTAGTGTTGTAACAACAAAAACAACAACAAAATATCATAGGTGGTAAAAATACCATAAGTGGGTGGCTTTAAAGAACATAAATTTATTTTATCACAGCTCAGGAGGCTGGAAGTCCAAATTCAGAATGTGACTCTAGGGGAAAGTCATCCTTGATCTATTTCTGCCTCCAGTGCCTACCAGCGCCCTTGGCATTCCTGTGCTTGCAGACAGTTCCTCACACGGTGCCTTCTTCCCTTGTATGTGTATCTGTATCTACTCTGCTCTTCTGATAACTCAGAATTAACTAGGCTTAGGACCCATTCTACTCTGATATGACTTCTTTAACATAATGAAAGAAAATCCTCTCTCCAAACAGGATCACAACCACAGACACCAAACCAAAAAAA
>NW_006921968.1:1631215-1632706 GCF_000298275.1 Orycteropus afer afer | reverse complement strand
ATCAGGGAACTCTTTTACACAAGCCCTAAGATCAGCCTTAGATGATGGGTGAAATGAGACTTCTAGAGTCCCACCTTTAGCCCTTTGTTTAAATACCAAGGGCATGGTGGACTCCAAATTCTCTTACTAAGCAAATGGCACTGCAGATAAAGCTAAAATCTCTGTCTGGAAAGAGATTGGAAGATAATGATTTGACTGAGTCCAATTTTGTCCTGCCTACCAAGTCCACTTGCAATGCTTGAATTTGGTTTGCCTGCTTAGGCATTATTTCTTGTTCGGAGACAAATTTGTCAAGATGTTGCCAATGAGATGCTTCAAAATACCAATTATAAAATATTTCCCACTGTGGTTGCTTTACACGAGACCCTTGATTTTCCTGTTTATATCTCAAATACTATCATGCAGACAAAGCAAAACTTCCTACTGGGACCACTGCTGAGCCTCATGGGCCTTAGGGAGATTGCACCCATTTTGTAAATATCGACCAGCAGCAACACCAACGTTTCAAATCTTGTAAGTGGCAGGACTCCCAGATCTTTGGATCTGCTTGTACTTGTTAGTATCGTTATCCATTATCTTTTATTAACTAACACAGTGAAGAACAGAGGGTGAAAAGGAAAACAAAACACAACTTATACAAACAAATGGGAAAAAAATCAAAAAATCTTGCAGTTTAGCCAAAAGATCTCCAGATGGAGCTCTTAATTGCAAAATGAAGCTTTAAGCAGAAGATCAAACAAATGGCAAAGACCAGTGAGCACAAATATGTCACAATAGCATCTCCCATAATGCAATGAAGGCCACAAAGTTTGTCCTTCAAAAGTGCTTAGTTTGCTTGGAGGATCTCTGAAGGGGACATGGAGTACAAGAAGTGGAACACAACGGATCTGCCATGAGGCTGTGAAGCAGCCCAGGTCTCCTGGAGATCTAATGAGGAATGTGCTGACGAAGGTCCTGCTGACAGTGCCAGAATTGTTGTAGTGTAATCAATTTTCACCAAAGCCGTCTGCAGCAAGAGATTTTATTATTATTATTGTGACATATTAGAAAATTAAAGTAAATAATGGGAAGTTGGCTGCAAGCACTATGGCTTTAAACAAGCCAAAACCCAAAGAAGTACAATTAATACGTGCTTTATACACAATTTTACCAAGTGCTGATTCATCATGTTGTGTTGGTGTTGTTAGGTGCCATCAAGTCTTCTCTGACTCATAGCAACCTCATGCACAGCAGAATGAAACACTGCCTGGTCCTGCCTCATGATCCCTGTTATACCTGAGTCCAAAGTTGCAACCACTGTGTCAGTCCATCTCATTGAGGACCTTCACCTCTTTTGTTGATCCTCCATCTTACCAAGCATGACTTCCTTCTCCAGGGAATGGTCCCTTCTGACAACATGACCAAAGTAGGTGGGATGAAGCCTGGCCATTCTTGCTTCCAAGGAGCATTCTGGCTGCAGTTCCTCCAGGACAGATCTGTTAGTTCTTTTAG
>NW_006921968.1:1620198-1630335 GCF_000298275.1 Orycteropus afer afer | reverse complement strand
TATACTGCTGCAACCATTTTTGAATTATCTTCAGTAAGATTTTACTTGTGTGTGATATTAATGATATTGTTTGATAATTTCCACATTCTGTGGGATCACTTTTGTTTGGAATGGGTACAAATATGGATCTTTTCCAGTCAGTTAGCCAGGTAGTTATCTTCCAATTCTCTTGGCTGAGTGTGTGCCTCTAGTGGAACATCCATTTGTTGAAACATCTCAATGGGTATCCCGTCAATTCCTGTAACTTTTTTGCCACTTCCCTCAGTGCAGCTTTTGACTTCTTCCTTCAGTACCATTGGTTCTTGATCATATGCCACCTCCTGAAATGGATGAACATTGACCAATTGTTTCATACAGTGACTGTATTCCTTCCATCTTCTGCATCATTCAATATTTTGTTTCCTGCATCATTCAATATTTTGTTTCCTGCATCATTCAATATTTTTCCCATAGACTCTTTCAGTATTACAACTCGAGGCTTAATTTTTTTTCCTCAGTTCCTTCAGCCTGAGAAATGCTGAGCGTATTCTTCCCTTTTGGTTTTCTAACTCCAGGTCTTTGCACATTTCATTATAGTAATTGGTTTTGTCTACTCAAACTACTCTTTGAAATCTTCTGTTCAGCTCTTTTATCTTGTCACTTCTTCCATTTGCTGTAGCTACTCTCCACTCAAGGGCTAGTTTCAGAGTCTCTTCTGACATCCATTTTGGTACTTTCTTTCTTTCTTGTCTTTTTAATGACCTCTTGCTTTCTTCATGGATGATGTTCTTGATGCCATCCCACAATTCCCCTGTTTTTCAGTCATTGGTGTTCAATGTATCAGATCTGTTGTTTAAATGGTCTCTAAATTCAGAAGGGATATATTAAAGATCATACTTTGGCTCTCATGGACTTGTTTTAATTGTCTTCAGGTTCAACATAAACTTGCAGATGAGGAGTTGATGGTCTGTTCCAGAATCAGCTCCTGGCCTTGTTTTGGCTGAAAATAGAAGCTGAAGACAATTAAAACAAGTCCACAAGAGTCAAAATATGACCTGGAATATATCTTTCTTGAATTTAGAGACCATTTAAAGAATAGACTTGCTACATTGAACACCAATGACCGAAAACCAGGGGAATTGTGGGATGACATCAAGAACATGATCCATAAAGAAAGACAAGAAAGGAAGAAAAAAACAAAATGGATGCCAGAAGAGAGTCTGAAACTTGCCCTTGAATGGAGAATAGCTAAAAAAAATGGAAAAAATGACAAGATAAAAGAGCTGAACAGAATATTTCAAAGAGCAGCTAGAGAAGATAAAGTCAATTTGTATAACCAAATGTGCAAAGACCTGGAGTTAGAAAACCAAAAGGGAAGAATATGCTCAGCAAACTGAAAGAACTGAAGAAAATGTTCAAGACTCGAGTTGCAATATTGAAAGATTCCATGGACAAAATATTGAATGATGCAGGAAATAACAAAAGAAGATGGAAGGAATACACAGAGTCACTGTACCCAAAAGAATTGATTGATGTTCATCCATTACTGGAGATGACATATGATCAAGAACCAATGGTACTGAAGAAAGAAGTTGAAGGTGCACTGAAGAAATTGGTGAAAAACAAGGGTCCAGGAATTGATGGAATACCCCCCAAGGTGTTTCAACAAACAAATGTCATGCTGGAGGCACTCATTCGGTTGTGCCAAGAGATTTGGAAGACAGTTACCTGGCCAACTGACTAGAAGAAATCCATGTTTGTACCCATTCCAAAGAAAAATGATCCCACAGAATGTGAAAATTATTGAACAATATCATTAATATCACACACAAAATTTTGCTGAAGATAATTCAAAAACAATTTTAGGAGTCTATTGTCAAGGAACTTCCAGAAATTCAAGCTGGATTCAGAAAAGGATGTAGAATAAGGGCTATCATTGCTGATGTCAGATGGATTTTGGCTGAAAGCAAAAAATACCAGAAAGATGTTTACTTGTGTTTTATTGATTACGCAAAGGCATTCAACTGTGTGGATCATAATAAATTATAGATAACCTTGAGAAAAAATGGGAATTCCAGAACACTTAATTGTGCTCATGAGGAACTTGTACATGGAAAAAAAGGCTGCCATTTGAATAGCCATTCCTCGGAAGGAAGGTTGGACAATCTACTTCCGTAGTGATACTGCCCCAGAAGCACAAGGAGGGGTCAGATAAGTCAGGTCTGACTCGATGGCAAATAACAACAACAACATTTGAACAGAGCATGGGGTTACCGCATATTTTAAGATCAAGGAAACAAGAATCAGAGCTGCCTCCATTTCAAAGGACAGAACCGTGGCCTCTGGGGTTTCAAAGGGTGGAACCACCACAGCCTCCTAGGTTTCAAAGCGCTAGATCTTCACCAACTCGATTCTGGAGTGTGGGGCTGCTGTACATGAGTGCAAATGGGATGGGGCCATATCCACTGCCCAAAAGTGAATGGATAGGACTGCCACGTCCAAAGGGCAGAAGACTAGAGCCTGCCAGGCCAAGGAGTGGAGGTAACCACTCAGATGGATTAGGAGAATCGAGCCATCCAATGAAGGAGGTCTATACTGCTGCCAAGTTGACAAGGAGTTGCATTTTATACTTAGGGTTGTGTGTCAGCTTGGTTGGACCATGGTTTTGAGTGGCTTGGCAGCTAGATACACTTATTCCCCAGGATGAGATTGGTAGTCAACTCCATGGTGGAATCTGGTGTGAGATTTTATTCAGTAGAAGGGGAGCTGCCTTTGGGGTGTGGTCTGCTTCCACCATATGTGGAGAGGCCTTTGAGAAAGGTCTCTAGCTTTTTGGCACATCTGGATCCTGTGTTTGGCCAAGTCTTCATCTCCAGTTCCTGGACTTGAACCAGTGTCCCACTGTGTTGCCTGCTGACCTTGGAACTGTGCCATTTTACCTGCTGATCATGGGTTCATCAGTCTCAACAATCAGTTGCTGCATGACTCAGAAGAAGTCTCCAGCTCCAGTGGGCCTGGAACAAGATATTGCTGAAGGCCAAGGTCAAGAGGCCTTCACACAGCCCCTAGAGCCAGCACTCTGAATTTGGACTTCTGGCCTCCTGAAATGTACATTAATAAATTCTTGTTTAGTATGAAGGGATGGACACTGGGAGGAGGTAACTATGGGGAGGAAGTGGGAGGGGAGCTGCTGCATTGTAAATTTTGGTCAATGACATGAGACAAAGTATATGTGAACTGCTGTATGAAAAGTGAATTTACTCTGTAAATCTTCACCCAAATCCTAATAAATAAATAAACAAATAAATAAATAAAATTCTTGTTTGTTAAAGCCATTGACTTGGGGCCGTTCTGTTACAGTAGCACAAGAGCTAAGACACTTGCCAAACCCTCAGTGCACAATTAGGAAACTGAGTGCAACAGAGAGGCAGAGATGGTGCAAGACACAGAGATGGACAGAGTCCAGAGCAAGCAGAAGTCTCTAGACTCTTAGGCCAGGGCTCAGCTCCTGGCATGGGGTTAGCATTGGGAATGAGAGGCCCTAACATGTGGGAAACCCAACTGGCCTACAGGCTGATTTGACAGGGGGGACATGGAGTTGGGTCAGAGAAGAAGACACATGGGACCCCAAGGAAAGAAGAGAGTGATGGAGACAGCTTTGTCTCAGGACAGGGGCCTGGAGTCTTATAGCACAGGCCACAGTCCACTGCATAGGGCGGGAAGAAATGCCACATCTGTCTCCCAGGGAGCAGCTATCGGTTTGGACCCCTGACCTTTCAGTTAGCTGAGCCCTTATCCACTGCACCACTAGTGAACCTTTTATCTGATACATGACATATACTGTAGTATATATGGGTGTTGTTTCCCATACACCTGGTGACAAGTCCAGGAAGTGAATGCTAGAATGATCCTCATTGCATGGCTGGGGGACTGTGGAGGCTCTGAGAAGCACAGAGACGTGTCCAGGTTTACAAACTGGTTAAGAGGGATGAGCTGTGTATGAAGTCAGCTCTGTCTGCTCAAAGCCATGGCCCTGGCACCCTGACCTTCCCCAGGCTCTGTTGGGGCTGTGTAGGTGTCACCGTGCACAGTTATGGAGATGGCATGGGGACAAGTGAGCGTTCAGCAGCCCAGTGCAATATTTGGGGGGCTCTGATTTGAGGTCAGGCCAAGGTCAGTTGACCCATGGTATGACCTCATTTCCTTAGCAATGGAGTACATAGAACTTGGAATCCTGGTAACAGGCCCCCACATTCTAGACAGCCCTTAGGCCAGCTCATTTGAGTGGAGACACTCAAACTATGAGCATGTTGTCTAGTTGTTTCTCATCTTCTCCTGAATCAAACCTGGAGAAATCCAGGAATTTGACCCTTTCATGGAGGTTGAGACATGGTCTCAATTCTCACCTCCAAAGGCTGTGGCCTTTTGCAAAAAAGAACCAAAAGGTAACACAGAGTGTCCTGGGCAGGCCGACGCAGGCTAGGCCACCACTGTGAGCCCACCTGGGCAGCCCCACCCCCCTCTCCTATGTCATACCAGCCCCCAAGCCATGCCAGCCCTTGTCCTTGATAATGTGGGTTCCCTCATGTGAGAGCTGGAAGGAAGAGAGGACAGAATTGAAGAAGCAGAAAGCTGTTGGAGGAGGCAGGGTCCATTTGGGGGAAAAATTGGTGGGGTTAGGGAAGGAGGGTCATGGGATCTGGGAGATTTGGGAGCGGTGAGTGGTGAGGATATTGATGAAAATGTCTCTGCTGCTGTTTCCCAACTGGCACTCATGGGGGGCTCCCCCAGTTCCATCCCCACTACCTATCACCAGCACTGGGCTCACGGGTTTGGGGCTGACCTGGAATGAGGTAGTGGGTGGGTCTATTCCATCAGATTAGAACAAGGGTGTGGGTGGCCCAGGTGGAGACCTACTTTGTGCCCTTGCCCCAATACCCTCATCACATAGGATGCTGAGCCCTAAGTCTCTACCCGGAGGTCCCAGCTAGACCCTGAGTTCTACAGTAATAAGTGAATGATAGTTTTGTCCATGGTCAGTGGATTGGGCTGGGGCTGGATGGTGCAGTCACAGCTAGTCCCTCAGCCCATGGTGGATACAAGGAATTGTGAGCTCCTCTCAGGTGCAGAGGGATGGAGGTGGTTTAGAGGGGCCCTGGAAGCCTCCATGTTCTCTTTGGGGGCTTTGTTTCCACAGAGTCTTCTTCAGGAGATCTGTGAAGATGTGGAGGATGTCATCATCTACAGCGTCTACCCCAAGAAAAGGGCCAGGAAGGGCTGGCACAGGCTCTGGGTGAATGCGGGAGTGGGATCTCCACCCAAGGTTTCCACCCAAGGACCCCAGATGAGCAGATGGGGCCTGGATACCAGACACCACCCTGGAGGACCCACGCTCTCTCAGGGCTTTCCTTATGGGGACCCCAGTCTCCACCCTAAAAGAATCAGCCACCACCCTTTACACCTGCTCCAACCACCCTGTCCTCTGTGACCAGGTGCAAAGTCACTTTTCCCATATTTGTAAGATGGTCGGAAAGGAGTCTTCTACCCTTTTTCCATGTCAGGTCCACATGTGTGTCCTGCACGTCACTCCTGCTTTAGTGTTTAATCCCAGTCCTTTGTTCCCCAACATCAGTCAGTTAGACTGGCCTTCCATACATCCTTCCAGCCTCACACAGTTTCTTTTAACCAAAAATTGAGGGTTCAGGCTATGATATATCTGTTTCTGCAAACTGCATTCTAGGGGCATCCATACCATGTCCCCTCCAGGTCAGGAATTCTCCTGGCTCGCCTGCAGGGAGCATTGCAGAATGGTGGTCAGGTCCCCCACTGCTAAAAGGACATGGAGGTGACATATTCTGACCTCCTCCAGTCTCACAAACTGGAAACAGAGTGACCATCAGCAGCCAAAGGCTTATTCCTAAGAGGCAGACATACTGCCACCCTCCAGCCTTTTTACTAACTCTCACACCAGCCATCCCTCCAAAGACACTCACTACTTCTCTGCTTTGCTTTTCTCCCTGTTGGGCATCTCTCTCTGCTCAGAGTCTCTCTCTGCTGAGTGATTGCCAAGGAGGTCCAGTGCAGGGATCTCAGGTCCAAGGACATACTGTGCTTCACCTCCAGCTCTTCTCTCCTCATGGCAGTGAAATCCCCTCTCTGCCTCTAGAAGGGCCCATTTTAAGCTTGGCAGAGTGACAAAACCAACTAATCCCAATATCAGAGTTCTACACGCCTTATTTGCATGGTCCCACCCAGTAATCAGGAGCTCTGGTGACATAGTGCCAGAGACATTTGACTGCTAACCAGAAGGCTTGCAATTAAAAACCACCAGACACTCCTTGGAAGTAAGGTTGGACAATCTACTTCCACAGTGATACTGCCTTGGAAACCCAAGCAGAGGTCACTATGAGTCAGATCTGACTCCACGAAAGTGGTTGCATTTTTTTGTGTTACCCAGTAATCTGGTGGGAGTTACAAAGACTATGGCTAGAAAACGCATACCAAGTCATTCACTCCAACACACTCACTGATGGAGGCATTTGTTGCTGCTGGCCCTGGACTGATGCCTTTCTGCTGTCCTTTCAGTAGGACTGAAGGGATCCTGATGTGTGTCCTCTTACACTGACCATCTAGTACAGATCCCACTTGTAGGATGCAGGCAATAAAGTTAGGGCCTTGCAGTCCGACTCTTTCCCAAACAGTTGTAGCAGTCACAAGGCACTAGCAGTCTGTGAGGGTGGCTGGTCCCTGCATTGAGCCTATCCTGGTGTGATGGTTCCTTTGCATTGGTGCCAACCTGTCAGGGTGGTCCATGGAACTGCATGGCTTTGAGCTGTGGCCCTGAGCAGCTGAGCCACCTCTCAGTCCCTCACCAGCCATTTGGATGCTCTCTCCCCAAGTTGTCTGGAACATCCTTGGACCTGTGAGGGATGGTCTCCCCCCATGGGATCTCCAATTTCTCAACTTTGACTGGATCTAGGACCACCATAACTTCTCCAAAGTCCATTCCAGGTACAGAAAGAACAATCCATGTTGTGCTTTGCCATCAGAGGGGATCTCGTGGGGTGTGTACTCTGTGTATTGTCTCCAGCTGGGGGAGGGGGGAATGATTCTGCCCAAGATTTTCCCACAGCCCCTCCTCCGTGGCTCACACCCGAGTCAGGAGCAGACCAGGCCACACCAGCATCTAGGGAACATCACGGAGCCCAGGGGTCAGGAGGTTCTGGGCTAGGACTGTGTGGCTTTGAGCAGACACTGAACCTGGCTCAGCCTCTGTTTCCTCATCTCTACAGTGGGATGTTTCGTGAGGACTCAAGGGACTACTGCTCTTCTTACAGGAAGAAACCACGATGACTTAGTGATCACAATGACTTCTGCTCCCTCATATTTTTAACATCCTCACCTTACATTCTGCATAGAAAGCCAAGCTCTGTTTTCTGCTGTAGACACTTGTGTCCCAGCTCCTGCCACAGGTCACTAGTCTGAGCTTGGGTTCCCAAGCTGGCCGCTTTGTCACCGGGCTGCATGAGACAGTATGTCCCTCCTCTGCCCCACCCCAGTGTGTCTGTGGCTCAGAGCAAGACCTGGAAGAGGTTGGCGTGGTGCGGACCGTCAAGGCAGGCAGGGTGGATAAACTTGTGGAGCACCGGGTGCCTGCCTTCATGGAGGGGGACTTGGACTACATAGCGGTCTTTCTGGGCACCTACAGAGCCTACACCACCACCTGACAGGTCCTGGACCTGCTGTTCAAAGGTGAGTGCCCGTCCTCTGCCACCAGCTACCCGCTGTAAGTCAGGAATATCTCTTCACCATCTGATCCTTTCTTTGTTCCCTAAGTGACCAACCCTCTAGGATTACTGCAGGACCCTATGGGAAAGGGCATGGGAAGTGTGCACCCAGAGCCCAGCTCTGCAGAAGACCCTGCCTGAGAGGCTGCTATGTGTTCTTTCCTTGTTTTCATCTCCCACTTGAAAAGTCAACCTCACCTCTCCCTGACTCTGTGCCCTTAAGCAAATCTATTTCCCATTTATAAAGGGGGTTGTGATGGCATCTTGTGGAAGCTATACTTGGTGTCATCAGAACAGGGATTCCTGGTGGGTAGAGGGGCCTCCGGCCAGGTAGGTATTGGGGAAGGTGCAGGTAGAGTGGGTGACTCAACACTTGTCTTTGAAGTCCCTACTGCTGTAGATACTGTTCTAGGCACTTTGCAACCTCCCAGGAACTAAGCAGACAGGAAACCCCATCCTCCTAGGCCTCCATTTCATTCATGGAGTCAGACATGAGGTCCAGCCCTTGTTGACCTCCATTTAAGTCAGGGAGTCAGACGGGAAGCCCTGTGCTCCTAGACTTCCATTTCAGTCAGGGAGTCAGGCTGGAACACTGCCCTCCTGGACCTCCATGTCAGTCAGGGAGTCAATCAGGAAGTCCCACCCTCCTAAGCAGGAAGCATCCACAGTGCTTTATTTTTGACACCCCTACACCTCCTCCAGGAGCTCTGGTAGCATAGAGCCTAAGGCACTTGACTGCTAACCAGAAGGCTGATGGTTCAAATCCACCAGCCACTCCTCGGAAGGAAGGTTGGGCAATCTACTTCCATAGTGATACTGCCTCGGCAACCCAAGGAGGGGTCGCTGTGAGTTGGGTCCGACTCGATAGCACTTAACAACAACAACAACAACACCTCCTCTAGGTATGGATGCAACTGCCCTCATTCTGCTGGGCACAATGGACCCCAGGACCAGTGGAAAGAGTGAGTGGACTTTGGGTGGAGAAGGAGGGGCTCCTGTCTCCATATGGGGTTGGGCTTGTGGGGACCCCTGTTTGCATTGGGGCTAAGAGATATTGGGTGCTGCACATCCTGAGGACCCTGGGGTGCCACCTGCAGGACAGCAGTCACAGATATCTGCAGGTGGAGACTCTGCATCTTGGGGAGCAGAAGACAGCCTGGGAGCTCAGAGGGGTCCCTGAAATAATCTGTGCTCCTAAAGTGCCCTCACAGTTCTGCATGCCCCCTTCTCTATGGGGACCCAAACAGGAAGTGTCAGAAGAAACCTGCTCCAAGATCCCAAGCCTCAGTGGTGGAGAATCAGTTGCATATGGATCTCCGTCCTTTGGGAACACTGTTGGTGGGAGAAGAGATCTTAATGGACACAGAAAACCAGGCTGAACACAGGCACACAAGCTGAGGACATGGTCAGGCTGGGCAGAGGGACCCCATATGTTCCTCAGTGTAAGCAGACTGAGGCAGAGAGTAACACATGTGTATTTCAGTGTGGCTGGGCTGAGGCGTCGGGACACCATGTGTCCCTCAGTGTCATGTATTCATGGAGCATCCTGGGAGTCGAGTTGTGAAGTGAATATGCAGAAACATTCTCCTGGCCTCCAGTGCTAACTCCCCTATGGCAATGGGCCAGACAATAGATGGGGATGTAAGTCGTGCTTCTGAGGAAGGAACCAATTGTCAGACCATTGATGAGAGAACCCAGAGACCAAGATTCTGTTCTAGCCCCTCCTCAGTGACCAGGCCTGCCAATGCCAGGATAGCTGGAGTGGGTGAGCATGGGAATGGGCTCTGGAAGAGCTGTGCAGGCAGAGGGACTCAGTTCATTGCAGAAGTTCCCTGGGAGAACAGTGTGGTGGGAAAAGACAGGCTTCTGACCCTGGTCTTCAACACCCACTCACCCCCAGAGCCATTTCCTTCATTCTGGGCCACTGGCTGGATGACCACCCAGAGGATTTCCATCAGTCTCCAGACTTCCCCTTCCTCAAGGCAGTACTGGAGTACCTGTATGTGAATATGCCTGACTCAGACTTGGAGCACCGTGCCCAACTTCTCCTTGGCCAGCTAGATCATCTGGAGCCCACTGAGGCAGAACCACGAGGTGAGGAGGATTGGGCATCTTTGTGAGTGGTAAGGGAGCATGGGTGGTGCAACACAGGAAGAATTCCATACGCTTGTGTTGGGCCAAAGGTCAGAGTCACCTAAAACCTCTAAACGGGTGAAAAATGGGAAGACATCCTGGAAGGAAATCTTGGGAAAGTGTTCTCATCATGGCAGTGGGATGTTTTTTGTTATTGGAAGGGCATGAAGGAAGGCACTTATGTCGTTGACCTTTCTTTTGTTGCAGTTCCACAGACAAGACAAATACCTGGTGTAAT
>NW_006921968.1:1618217-1619234 GCF_000298275.1 Orycteropus afer afer | reverse complement strand
AGATGCTGAAACAAAATCAGAACCCCATAGAGCCCCAGATCCACCATCACCAGCTCCATCACTGGAAGCTGGCAAAGAGCCAGCTGGAGAGCTGGAAATTCTTCATCATCCACCATGAGTAGCAAATGGAGGAGACCTTGATCCAGAAACACCATCAGAGCTCCTTAGGGCACAGATCTAGCATCACCAGGTCCATCACCACCACCTGACGGAGGGCCATCGGGAGGGCTGTAGACTCCTCCATGCACACTGCCAGCAGGAAGTCGTGAGCCACCTTCTGATGTCCATCCCGTTCCTCCCCTAACGTGTGGCTTAGTAAAGCACTATATTGTCCCTCTCCAGATATGGCCCCAGTCCAAGAGGCTGGGCCTCAAGCTGTTCCTTCTTCACAGAAGGTCCTCCAGAAGCCGACCACGTCCTCCCCTTACCCAAGTGGGTGCTTTTTTATTTTTCTTCAATATTCTCCCCGCTCACTTTATCCTTTATACTATTTTAACTGGTAGATGTCTAATTCAATAAAGTTTTGACTTAATAGTTTGAATGCATATGAGCTAGTGGCTTTGTGTTTTTTCACAATTCTTTTCTACCATCATCAGTGTCTGCTTCCAGAAATTTTTCATCACAGCAACAGAAATCCTGTACCCATGAAGCAGCCCCCATGATCCCTCCCCTAGCCCATGGCAATCAGTGATGGGCTCTCTCTGTTTATGGATTCATTTCCTTGGGATATCCTTATCTAAATGGAAATATCTAGTCTTTTGTGCCTTGCTTCTTTCACTTAGCTTAGTGTCTTCAAGCTTCATCTGTGCTGCAGCTGGCATCAGTATCTACTTTCTTTTAAGGCTTAATGGTATCCCATTGTATGGATGAAGCACATTGTGTTCACCCACTCATCTGCTGATGGAAGACTGAGTTGTGTGCACCTTTAGACAGATGTGAGTAATATGGCTGTGAGCATTCAGGGACAGGCATTGCATGAGGGCCTGTGAACAAGACGATGCCAGGGGAGGGCAGGAA
>NW_006921968.1:1612902-1613797 GCF_000298275.1 Orycteropus afer afer | reverse complement strand
TGGTACTTTCAGTATTCTTCACCAACACCACAACTCAAAAGCATCAACTCCTCTTCTGTCTTCCTTATTCAATGTCCAGCTCCATTCCACCCCAGGTTCTATGTCCCCCCAGCTCCATGTCCCCCATAGCTCCATGTCCCTCTAGGTCCATATCCCCCAGATCCATGGCCCCCCAAGTTCCATATCCCCCTCCAACTCCATGTGTCCACCCAGCTCCATGTCCCACTAGGCTCCATATGCTCCCAGGCTCCATGTTCCCCAGATCCATGTCCCCTGCCAGCTCCATGCCCCCCCTCAGGCTCTATGTTCCCCCCTAAGCTCCATGCCCACCACCAGCCCCATATCCCCCCAGCCCCATGTCCCACTAGGCTCCATATCTCCCCAGGCTCCATGTCCCCCTAGCTCCATGTCCCACCCCCAGCTCCATGTCTTCCTCGAGCTCCATGTCCCCCTAGGGTCCACATTCCCCCCGCACAGGATCCATGTCCCCCCAGCTCCATATCCCTCCCTAGGTGTGGACATTGTCAGCCTCACTGACCCTCAGTGACCCCGGTGTCCCAGCGTCCCCATCCCTATGGGGCTCCCTGTGTCTTCTCTCTGGGCCTGTCCATGGGCTTGCAGGGACAGCTGCTGTCAGGGCACAGTGAACTCTCCTCCCCTCCAGCCCCACTCTCCCCTGCTCCCCCCTGCTTCCTGGGATCACTACCTACATCAGCCACATGAACCCAAGTCCTGTTTCAGGGTCTTTTTAGGGAGACACCCCCACACAGGGCATTGTCCACCCCAAAGGTCCTTGGAGGTGCTGTGCAGGCCACAACTGAGCTGCCAATCTCGAGGCCAGCTGTCCAGCTCTGGGTTTAGGGGTCATAGCCAACAAAGAGAGTGACAGGAAGTG
>NW_006921968.1:1610173-1611667 GCF_000298275.1 Orycteropus afer afer | reverse complement strand
AATGTTCAGTAATGATAGCTGGGCACCATCTACTTGTTCTGGTCTCATGGCAAAGGAGGCCATTGTTCATGGGGACATCAGCCACACAGACCAACTCCTCCTGACTCCTCTTCCTCTTCTATTGCTCCAGGTGAACAGAGACCCACTCTTGTGCCTTGGATGGCTGCTTATGAGCTTTGAAGACCCCAGGCACTGTGCATAGAACTAGGAAGTAGAACAGAACACTGAACACATTGTTAGGCCAATAAGCTGGAATGGCCCATGAAGCCATGGCCCTAAACCTCCAAACCAAGGAACCAGTCCCATGAGGTGTTGAGTTGACCACTAGCAGCTACTCTTTTTTGTCCTTGTTGTAAATATATCACATAACTTTTGCTAATTCATCTTCTTACAGGTCTACAACTTTGTTGTCAGCAATGTGTGTGTGTGTGTCTGTGTGTGCTACCCTCTGGTCACCTCCCTGACAGGGCATCTTGAGAAGGGACTGGTCATGGCCCAGGGGATCTTCTCTGAGGGACAGTGGGAGGTCTGCCTCCCAGGGGAGAACAAGCAACTTCCTGAAGAGAAGGAAGTTGTGCAGCTCTGGGGCTCTCTGAGGGAGGGGGCAGACACAGGACCCCCATGGGCAGGATACTCGGACTGCGCCCCTTCTTAGAATCAAGGGGAGAGGCTGATGCACAGAGGGAAACCAGCTTAACTGGGGGTGGGGATGGAGGTGGAGTCCAGGACAACTTCCTGGAGGAGGGACTGTTGGTTCTCAGCTCTGAGAGCAGGCTGGGCCTGGATGGCTGCAGGGGAATGGATAGTGGATCACAGTGGGGCACAGGACCAGGTCCTAGACCTCACCCCACTCAGCACCCCATCCAGGCTCTCAGCTCCCTGCCCCCCCCCCCGTGGCCCAGGATTGGAGGTGTTCCTGACATCTAGCTACCCCAGTATGCCTGGGACAATGACAGCATTATCACTGGGGTCTGCTTCTGGTCCATGGAGGAGATCAGGGTCAATGAGGTGTGTGGCCTGGGCAGGAGGGGGAATAGCACTGGCAGGTTTTCCTGGACAGCTCCAGAGAGCAGACAGTGTGGTGGTGGCTACTCAGTGTCTCCCAAACCGAGCCTCTCCACACCAACCCATGTTCTATGGTCCCTATTGGGGTGGGAACAGCAGAACCCTGGACTCTGTGGGGGTGGAAGATACAGACCTGGCTGAACTTGAGGTGAGACTTTATGTTCCCCTCCCCCCGGAGCAGAACAGTTGTGCAGGTGCACACACGATGTGGGTCATTTACATACACTACCTGAGACTGTGCAGGCCCCATGTGCATTGGGCCATGGACATCATCCTGGCAGTCCTGGGCAACATCTCCCCTCAAGCTAAGGATGCCACATGCAGTGCTAGTCCCCAACCACCATGGACACTCACTTCAGTGTAGGAGTCCTAGTCCCCGTCCTCCCTGAGCAAGCACTCAAGTGGTTCCCTATTGTGGTACTTAAGGTT
>NW_006921968.1:1606943-1608188 GCF_000298275.1 Orycteropus afer afer | reverse complement strand
GTTTCCCTACCCTTAGGCCAGGGCTCAGCTCCTCACATGGGCTTAGCATTGGGAGTGAGAGGACCTAAGATGTGGGAGACCCCACTGGCCCACATGCTGAGTTCATAGGTGAGGACATAAATTGTGTGGCAGAGAAAGACAAGACCCATGGGACCCCATGAAAAGAAGAGAGGTGGTGGAGACTGCTCTGTCTCAGGACAAGGGTCTGGGGTCTCTCAGCACAGGCCATGGCCCACCACATGGGGAGGGGAAGATGCCATATCTTTCTCCCAGGGAGCAGCTGTGGGTTTAAACCCCTGACCTTTCAGCTGGTAGCTGAACACTTATCCACTGTACCACTAGTGTCCCTTTTGTCTGACACATGACATGTATTATAATATATATAGGTGTTGTCTCCCATACACCTGGTGACATGCCCAGGAAGTGGATGCTAGAATGATCTTCTTTGTGTGGCTGGGGAATGAGGAAGCTCTGAGAAACACAAAAGCATGTCCAGGGTTGCAAACTGATTAAGAGGGATGAGCGGTGTATGAAGCCTGGTCTGTCTGCTCAAAGCTGAGGCCCTGGCTGCACCCCAAACTTCCCCAGGCTCTGTGGGGGCTGTGTAGGGTCACTGTGCACAGTCATGGAGATGGCATGGAGAGAAGTGAGCATTCAGCAGCCCAGTGAGACCTTTGGTGGGTTCTGATTTGAGGCCAAAGTCAGGTGACCCGGGATATGACCTCATTTCCTTGGCAATGGAGTACATAGAACTTGGAATCCTGGTAACCAGGCCCCCACATTCTAGAGACAGCCACTAGGCCAGCTCATTTGTGTGGAGACACTCAAACTATGAGCATGTTGTCTAGTTGTTTCTCATCTTCCCCTGAATCCAAACCCGGAGAAATCCAGGAATTCAACCCTTTCACAGAGGTTGAGACATGGTCTCAGCTCCCACCCCCGAAGGCTCTGGCCATTTGCGAATAAGAATCAAAAGGTAACACAGGGCCTGGGCAGGCCAATTCAGGCTAGGCCACCACTGTGACCCCACCTGGGCAGCTCCACACTCCTCCCCCATGTCATACCAGCCCCCAGGCCATCCTGGGGGCTGGTATGACATGGGGAAGGGGTGTCCTTGTGCTTGGTAATGTGGGTTCCCTGGTGGCAAGGACTGGAAGGAAGACAGAACAGAACTGAAGATGCAGAAAGTTGTTGGAGGAGGCAGGGTCCATTTGGGGGATAGGTGGGTGGGGTCAGAGAAGGAGG
>NW_006921968.1:1601099-1606052 GCF_000298275.1 Orycteropus afer afer | reverse complement strand
TCCTGACTCAGCTGCAGGGGACATTGCAGAAGGGTGGTCAGGTCCCCCATTGCTAAAAGAATCTGAAGGTGACTTCTTCTGACATCCTCTAATCTCATGAGTGGGAAACAGTCACTATCAGAACCCCAAGCCTTATTCCTCAGAGGTAGACATACTGCCACCCTCCAGCCTTTATACGAACTCTCACAATAGCTATCCCTCCAAAGACATTCACTACTTCATTGCTAAGTTTGATAATTCATTGCACTGGCCACACAGAACTCAACAGACAATACTCACAATTATGGAGTTTATTAGGGAAGTAACAGGTGACAATTCAGGTTCAGGAACTCACTCAGGATACAATTCTTTGATCAGGACAGTCTCCCTTCTGCTATGCCCTCAGTGATGTCTCTTTGGCCCTTGGCCTCTGGACTTGGCCTCTGCCCTGCTTGGGCAAGTGTTACAAAGCTCTTTTAGCTCTGTCAATAGGTATACCTCCCTGCATCCCACTCTGCCAGCAAGATCCTGCCCAAGGGCATCCAGCTTTCTCTCTCTGTGGGCCAGATAAGCCCACCCCTCTGTCTCATGTCTCTTGGTTCCAGTGCAACTGACTCTGCTGGGTGTCTCTCTCTGCTGAGAGTCACTCTGTGCTGGGCATCTCTGCCATGGAGGTCCAGTGCAGGGATCTCAGGTCCAAGGATGTGCTCTACTTCACCTCCAGCTCTTCTCTCTTGATGGCAATGAGATCCCCTCTCTGCATCTAGAAGGTTCCATTTTACTTGGTAGAGTGACAAAACTAACCAATCCCAATATCAGAGTTCTACACAACTTCTTTGCATGGTCCCACCTTGTAATCTGGTGGGAGACGCAAAGACTATGACGAGAAAAGCCATACCAAGTAATTCACTGGACCACACTCACTGATGGAGCCTTTCTTTGCTGCTGACTGTGACAGATGCCTTTCTGCTGTCCTCCAACAGGGCAGCAGGGACCCTGATGTGTGTCCTCCTACACTGACCACCCAGCACAGATCCCCCTCGTGGGATGCAAGGATGCCCGTTACAGTTAGGACCCTACAGACTCTTTCACAAATACCTATAGCAGTCACGTGGCACCAGTAGTCTGTGAGGACAGCTAGTCCCTCCATCGAGCCTATCCTGATGTGATGGTTCCTTTGCATTGATGCCAACCTGTCAGGGTTGAGATGTGGCCCTGAGCACCTGAGCCCTCTCTCAGTTCTTCACCAGCCATCTGGACACTTTCTTCACAAGGCATCTGGCAGATCCTTGGCCCTGTGGAGGTTGATCTTCCACCACAAGATCTCCAGTTTCTCAACTTTGGCTGGACCTAGGACCAGTGTAACTTCTCCAAAGCCCCTTCCATGTACAGAATAAACAATGCACGCCGTGCTTTGCCATCAGAGGGGAACTCGTGGGGTATGTCTACTCTGTGTATTGTCTCCAGCTTGGGTAGGGGAATGAGCTTGCACAAGACGTCCCCACAGCCCCTACACCATTCCCCACACCCGAGTCAGGAGCAGACCAGGCCTCACCAGGACCTAGGGAACATCACGGAGCCCAGGGGTCAGGAGGTTCTGAGCTAGGACTGCATGGCTTTGAGCGGACATTGGACCTGGCTCAGCCTCTGTTTCCTCGTCTCTGCAGTGGGGTGTTTTGTGAGGACTCAAGGGGCTACTGCTCTTCTTACAGGGAGATACCGCATTACTTAGTGATCACAATGACTTCTGCTCCCCAATATTTTTCAACATTCTCACCTCACACTGTGCTTGGAAAACCGAACCTGATTTCTGCTGGAGGCACTCATGTCCCAGCTCCTGCCACAGGTCACTGGTCTGAGCTTGGGTTCCCAATCTGCCTGCTGTGTCACTGGGCTGCCTATGACAGTATATTCCTCCTCTGTCCCACCCCAGTGTGTCTGTGGCTCAAAGCAAGACCTGGAAAAGTTTGGCATGGTGTGGACCATCAAGGCAGGCAAGGTGGATAAGCTTGTGGAGCCCTGGTGCCTGCCTTCATGGAGGGGGACTTGGCCTACGTGGAGGTCTTTCTGGGCACCTACAGAGCCTACACCACCACCCGGCAGGTTCTGTGCCTGTTGTTCAAAGGTCAGTGCCTGTCTTTTGCAACCAGCTACCAGCTGTGAGTCAGGAATGTCACTTCACCATCTGAGCCTTGGTTTGCCTAAGGGACCAATCTGCTATGATTCTATGATTACTGCAGGGACCCCATGGGACAGGCCATGGGAAGTGTGAACCCAGAGCCCAGCTCTGCAGAAGAGCCTGCCTGAGAGGCTGTGATGTGTCCTTTCCTTGTTTTCCTCTCCCACTTGAAAAAGCAGCCTCACATTTACCTGATCATGTGCCCTTAAGCAAACCTATTTCCTGTTTGTAAAGGCAACCTATACTTGTTGTCACCAGAATGGGGATCCCTGGTGGGCAGAGGGGCCTCTGGCCAGGTAGGTATCAGGGAAGGTGCAGGTGGACTGGGTGACTCAATAGTTGTCTGTGATGTCTCTACTGCTGCAGATCTGTTCTAGGCACTTTGCATCATCCCACGAACTAAGCAGACAGGAAGCCCGGCCCTCCTGGGCCTCCATTTCAGTAACGGAGTCAGACAAGAAGTCCAGCCCTTGTTGACCTACATTTCAGTCAGGGAGTCATATGGGAAGGTCTGCTTTCCTGGGCCTCTGCTTCAGTCCAGAAATCAGATGGGAAGCTGTTCACTCTTAGACTACCATTTTAGTCAGGGAGTCAGACTGGAACACAGCCCTCCTGGACTTCCATGTCAGTCAGGGTGTCAGACAGCAAGTCCTGCCCTCCTAAGCATGCAGCATCCACACTGCATTAGATGTGATGCCCCAACACCTCCTGCAGGTATGGATGCATTCTGTGGGGGACAGCGGACCCCAGGACCAGTGGAGTGAGTGGACTTTGGGTGGAGAAGGAGGGGCTCCTGTCTCCACAGGGGTGGGGCTTCTGGGGACCTCTGTTTGCATTTGGGCTGAGAGACCTTGGGTGCTGCACATCCTGAGGACCTTGGCACCATCTGCAGGACAGCAGTTACAGAAATCTGCAGGTGGAGACCCTCCATCTTGAGAAGCAGAGGACAGCCCAGGGACACAGAGGGGTCTTTGAAAGAATCTGTGCACCTGAAGTGCCCTCCTATCTCTATGTGGACCCCTTACCTATGCGGACCCCAAACAGGAGGTATCAGAAGAAACCCACTCCAGTGTCCCAAGCCCCAGTGGTGAAGGACCAGCTGCATATGGTTCCCTGTCTTTTGGGGAACACTGTCAGTGGAAGAAGAGACCCTCATGGGCACAGAAAACCAGGCAGAACACTGGCACACAAATGAGGTCATGGACAATTGGGGCAGGGTGGATCACATGTATCCCTCACCATGGGTAGGCTGGGCAAGGGGACCCGATATGTCCCTCAGTGTGGGCAGGATAGGGCAGAGGAACCCCATGTGTCCCACAATATCTTGTATCCTTGGAGAAGTCTGGGTGTCCATCTGTGAGGTAAACACACAGAATCACTCTCCTGGCCTCCAGTGTTAACTCCCCTGTGGCAAGGGGCCAGAGGACAGATTGGGACATAAGTCATGCTTCTGAGGAAAGAACGATTGGCCAGACCATTGATGGAGAGAACCCAGAGACCAAGTTTCTATCCTAGCCCTTCCTCAGTGACCAGGCCTGCTACTGCCAGGACAGTCAGAGTGGGTGGTCATGGAAATAGGCTCTGGAAGAGCTGGGCAGACAGAGGGACTTAGCCCCTTACAAGGGTGTCCTGAGAGAGCAGTGTGGTGGAAAGGACAGGCTTCTGACCCTGTTCTTCAATACTCACTCACCCCCAGAGCCATCTCCTTCACTCTGGGCCACTGGCTGGATGACTACCCAGAGGATTTCCATCAGCTCCCAGACTTCCCCTGCCTCAAGGCAGTACTGGACTACCCGTATATGAATATGGCTGGCTCGGACTTGGAGCAGCATGCCCAACTTCTTCTTGGCCAGCTAGCTCACCTGGAGCCCACTGAGGTAGAACCAACAGGTGAGGAGAAGTGGGCATCTTAGCTGGTGAGTGATAAGGGGGCATGAGCATTGCAACATAGGGCAGATACCAGAGGCTGTTGTTGGGCCAGAGCTCAGAGTAACCTAAAACCTCTCCAAAGGTGAACCAATGGGAAGACATGGTGGGAGGAAATCTTGGGAATGGGTTCTCTTCATGGCAGTGCAATGGTTTTCTTTATAGGTAAGGCATGAAGACAGGCACTCATGTTGTTATTTTCTTCTCTTGCAGCTCCACAGGCAAGACCGATGCCAGTGGTAAGAGTAGCCCAAGCTGTGGCAGGGCCTCCAGAAGCAACTGATGGATCACCTGGTGAACTCAAACTTGTTAGTGCACCAAATACAAACCTCCATGGAGGACAAGATCCCCCATCACCAGCTCCATCACAGGAAGCTGACAGAGAGCCAGCGGGAGAGCTGGAAATTCTTCCTGGTCCACCACCAGAAGTGAATCGAGAACCCTTTGGTGACGTGGATCCAGATGCTGAAACAAAATCAAGGCTGCATAGAGCCCCAGATCCCCCATCACCAGCTTCATCACCAGAAGCTGACGAAGAGCCAGCTGGAGAGCTGGAAATTGTTCCTGGTCCACCTCCAGAAGGGACTCAAGAACCCTCTGGTGATGTGGCTCCAGATGCTGAAATCAAATCAGAGCCCAGCAGAGTCCCAGATACCCCATCACCAGCTCCATCACTGGAAGCTGACAGAGAGCCAGGGGGAGAGCTGGAAATTCTTCCTGGTCCACCACCAGAAGCAAATGGAGGACACTGTGGTAATGTGGATCCTGACCCAGAAACACCATCAGAGCTCCTCAGTGCACCAGATCCACCCGCACCAGCGCCATCGCCAGCCCCTGAGGGAGGGCAGTCCGGAGGGCTGGAGACTCCT
>NW_006921968.1:1587644-1600859 GCF_000298275.1 Orycteropus afer afer | reverse complement strand
TCATTAGAGTGGGTGCTTTTTTGATTTTTCTTCAGTATTCTCCCTGCTGACCTTATCCTTTATAGTCTGTACTATTTTAACTGGTAGATGTCTAATTCAATAAATTTTGCCTTAATAGTTTTAATGCGTATGACATAGTGGCTTTGTGTAGTGTCACAATTGTTTTCTACCATCATCAGTGTCCACTTCCAGAAGTTTTTCATCACTGCAGCAGAAATCCTGTACCCTTGAAGTAGCCCCCATGCCCACTCCCCAAGCCCATGGTGATCAGTGATGGCCTCTCTGTGTCTACGGATTCATCTCCTTGGGTATTCTTATCTAAATGGAAATGCCTAGTCTTTTCTGCCTTGCCTCTTTCACTTAGCTTAGTGTCTTCAAGCTTCATCTGCTGTAGCTGGTGTCAGTATCTACTTCCTTTTAAGGCTTAATGGGGTCCCATTGTATGGATGGAGCATACTTTGTTCATCCATTCATCTGCCGATGGACGACTGAGTTGTGTCCACCTTTAGATGGTTGTAAGTAGCACTGCTGTGAGCATTCAGGGACAGGTATTGCATGAATGCCTGTGAACAGGATAATGTGAGAGGAGGGGAGGGAGGAGGTGGAAAGGGTGAGGGCATAGCCCAGGTGTGGGAATGAGAGTTGGGAGGGAACAAGAGACAGACAATCTGTGAGAGCTAAGGAGGTAGGAGAGTCCTGGGGAACTTCCAGATGTGGGTAACAAAGAGTCAGGAGTGGTCCTGAGGCAGCACTGGTTGGAGTGTGGAGGTTGGAGGGGTCAGACACACTGTGGGAAGTGAGGGGTTAGAATAGGCCAGGACTCTACCACCAGGTGTGGGAGTGAGGATGTGGGAGGGGTCAGGAGGAGGTCCTGCAATGGTCAGTTAGGAGGTAGGAGTGAGGAGGAGTCATGACCCGCAAGAAGGCCCAGGTGTAAGAGAAATGGAAGAGAAGGGTTCAGTGAGGACACTCTGTGAGCAAAGAGTGCTGAAAGGGCCAGGCCACCCATGGGTCAGGAGTAAGGAGGAGGTATGTCAGTAGAGGCATAGGTGGAGAGAGTGAGGAGGTAGCAGGAGTTAGAGGAAGCCCAGATGTGCTTGCTAGGGAGGTGGGAGGGGTCAAGAAGCAGTCCAGGTGTGGGATGTGAGAAGGCGGGACTGGCCAGCACTCAGCCTGGGTGTGGAAACTGAGGAAAAGGAAGGGGTTAGAAGAAGGTTCAGGTTTGGGGAAAGAGGCATGGAAAGGGTCAAGTCCCAGCCCAGTTACAAGGAATTATGGGAAGTAGGGATCAAGAAAAGGCATGCGAAGGTATTGAGTCAGTGAGAGGGAGCTGAGGACAGCCCAAGTGTGGGAAGGGAGAAGGTGGAGGGGTCAGCAGACAGCAACAGTGTACAGAACACGGAGGTGGAGAGAGTCAGGAGGAGGCCCCGGTGTGTGCAGGGCAGAGGTGGGAAGGGCCAGGAGGCAGCCCAGGGACAGGCAATAGGGAGAAAGCATGATAAACCTCAGGGGTGAGTAACAAGGGAGTGGGAGACACAGGGCCAGGTAATGAAGAGGTTGGAGGGGTCAGGAGGTGGTTGTGCTGTGGGGAGTGTGGAGATGAGAGGAGTCAGGAGGCAGTCCACATATGGGAGGGGAGGAAGCAGGGCAGGCAGGTGAAAGAGCAGGTGTGAATGAGAAGGTGGGCGGAGTCAGGAGGCAGCCCAACACGGGAAGTGAAGGGAAGAGTCAGGTATGGGCAGTGAGAAGGTGTGGGAACAAGGAGAAGGCCTAGGATTGGGTCATTGGGAGGCTTGAGGGATCCACAGAAAACCACACTTAGGAATTGAGGAGGGAGAAGGGGGCAGGAGGTAGGATGTGGGCTGGGTGAGAAGAAAGCATGGTTGTGAAGAGTGAGCATGGGGGCCAGGGCACAATATGGAGATGTAAGGAATGAGGGGTGGGAAGGGGTTAGAAGCAGCCTAGTTTGGGCCAATGAGGAGGTGGAAGGCTACAGACGCCCACTTAGGTGAAGAGAGAAAGTCTGAAGGATGCAGCTGCCTCTCCAAAAGGCACCTGAGGCTGTGGAGGGGCCTGGTGGCAGCCCACTTATTAGAAGGTGGTGGGAGTGGGCAGGAGGTATTCCAGAACTCAGGAATAAGGAGGTGGGAGGGGTCAGAAGGCAGTGGGCAGAAGGCAAGCCAGGTGTGTGTACTGAGGAGGTGGGCAGGTCAGGAAGGCACCCCCTTTTTGAGAGTGAGGAGGGGAGAAAAGGCAGGCAAAGGCAGAGCCTTACAGTTAATGAGATCAGAGGGCTCAGAAGACACACGTGAGACCAGAGAAGGGAAAGGCCGAGGAGCAGCAGATGGGTGCAAAATGAAGGGCCCAGGGCAGCAGAGGGCTGGATCTTCTCCACCTTTTGCTCGGAGTGGGTACCAGGCTAGGAGGGAGCTTCATTGAGGGGACAAGGGGAGGGGAGTTCTTCCGGGGAATCATGCTGCATGGGCTCAGAGCCCAAGCTCAGCTCATAGGCACCCCTCTGGCCAAGATGGGAATTGTGTGCCTCTGGAACCTGGGGACTATTGGGCCTGAGCCATCACATGTGTACCCAGGAAACTGGGAAAGGGGGAACGCAGAAACAAGCACAGACTGTCAGCCATGTTTTCCAGGCCTCTGGGCCTGTGTTCTCAACCCATCACAGAGAGAAAACATCAGTACACATACACATGTGTATCAGGACACACATATGTTGTGTATTCACCATAGAGATGACCCATAAACACTATCATCAATGCATCAATGCCATGTGTCTTTGGTGAGCTGACCACCAACTCCCAACCACTAGCCAGACCAGGAGGAATGGCCTCAGGTACCTACCAGCTGTTCTCTGAGTCCTCTCCCATTTTCCTGTACCATTTTGTGAGCTGGGAAGTGTGATGGCCTCCACATCCTACAGAAAAGCAAGACTGAGGATCAGGAATTGAGGTTCAGAAAGTAGAGAAAGAAGCCTAGGACAAGAATCCCAGTCCAGCAGTTACTGAGAGCAGGTTCTGTCCCAGAGGAGACAGGAAGAAAATGGGAGAAGAGTGAGTGTTGAATGCAACAATGAATTTAACCTGTAAGCTTCTTTTAAACTCACTGCATTTTTAGGGGTGTGTAATCCTACTTCTGTAGTGATACTGCCTCAGAAACCCAAGGAGGGGTCTCTATGAGTCGCATCCGACTCGACGGCACATAACAACAACAACAACAACAAGGCTCATAAAAATAATGAGTTTATCCTCAACTTCCCTAGATATACATTTGAGTAATATAAGGGAAGCAAAGCTGTCCATCCCAAAGTTGTACCTGAATGCTCAGAGTAGCCTTATTCATGGTAGCCAAGGAGTGCAGGCAATCCACTCGTCCATCAGCTGACCAACCCTACAGCCCAATGGGTTTCTCTTCATCCAGTACATGGGCCTTGGACCCTGGGATACAACACTGACCAACACCTTTTTTATTTTAAACCATGCAGTTTTCCCTTGTAGTGTTCAAACAACTGCCTCTGGTGCATGTACAGGTTCACATGAGCACAGTTATCCATAATTTGTTATGATCCATACAGTCAAATGCCTTCCCACAGTCAATAAAACACAGGTCAACATCTTTCTGCCATTGCAAAAAGGGCATGGGGACGGCATCCTCTGACCTCCTTCTAACTTCCCAAGGTGGAGACAGGATCACCATCAGCAGCACCAGCCCAAGGCTGAGGCATGAGGTGGACATCAGCCACGCCACTGCCCTCCAACCTTTCTACAGAATCTGACACCCACCATCCCTCCCAAGACACCCTTTACATCTCTGCTGAGTTTGATCATTTGTTGCAATGTCCACACAGAGGTCAAAGACAATAGTCAGGATTATGGTGTCTATTAGGGAAGTTGTTGTTGTTTGTGTTGTTGTTAGGTGCTGTCGAGTTGGCTCCCACTCAAAGCAACCCTTTGTACAACAGAACAAACAGAACGTGTGCCAGCCTCACGACCTTGCTGTACCTGAGCCCATTGTTGCAGCCACTGTGTCAGTTCATTTCATTGAGGGCCTTCCCTTTTTTGCTGACTCTCCACTTTACCAAGCATGATATCCTTCTCCAAGGAACGGTACCTTCTGACAACATGACCAACATAGGTCAGACAAAGTCTGGCCACTCGCTTCCATGGAGCGTCCCGGTTGCACTTCTTCCAGAACAGATCTGTTAGTTCTTCTGGCAGTCCATGGTACTTTCAGTATTCTTCGCCAACACCACAACTCAAAAGCATCTACTCCTCTTCAGTCTTCCTTATTCAATGTCCAGCTGTCACATGCATATGAGACGATTGAAAATACCATGGCTTGTGTCAGGTGCACCTTATTCTTCAAAGAGGCATCTTTGCTCTTCAGCAGTTTAAAGAGGTCTTTTGCAGCAGATTTGCCCAGTGCAATACATAGTCTGATGTTTTGATTGCCAATTCCATTGGTGTTGGTTGTGGAATGAAGTAATATGAAATCTTTGACAATTTCAATCTTTTCTCCATTTATAGTGATGCTGCTTATTGGACCAGTTGTGAGGATTTTTGTTTTCTTTATATTGAAGTGGAATCCATACTGTAGACTGTAGTCTTTAATCTCCATCCATAAGTGCTTCAAGTCATCCTCACTTTCAGCAAGCAAAGTTCTGTTGTCTGAATATTACAGTTGTTAATAAGCCTTCCTCCAATTCTGATGCCACGTTCTTCTTCATATAGCCCAGCTTCTAGGATTATTTGCTCAGCATACAGAATGAATAAGTATGGTGAAAGGATACAACCCTGATGCACTCCCTTTCTGATTTTAAACCATGCAGTATCCCCTTGTTCTGTTCGAATGACAGCCTCCTTGTCTATATACAGATTTCTCATGAACACAATTAAATGTTCTAGAATTCCAATTCTTCTCAATGTTATCCATAATTTGTTATGATCCACACAATCAAATGCTTTTGTGTAGTCAATAAAACACAAGTGAACATCTTTCTGGCATTCTTTGCTTTGAGCCAAGATCCATCTGATATCAGCAATTATATCCCTAGTTCCATGTCATCTTCAGAATCCAGCTTGCATTTTTTGGGAGTTCTCTATCTATCAATAGACTGCTGCAACTGTTTTTGAATTATCTCAGCAAGATTTTACTTGTGTGTGATATTAATGATATTGTTCAATAATTTCCACATTCTGTGGGATCACTTTTCTTTGGATTGGGTACAAATATGGATCTCTTCCAGTCAGTGGGCCAGGTAGCTGTATTCCATATTTCTTGGCATAACAAAGTGAGTGCCTCCAGCACGACATCCGTTTGTTGAAACATCTCAATGGGTAGTCCATCAATATATGGACACTTGTTCTTCACCAATTCCTGCAGTGCAACTTGGCCTTCTTTCTTCAATATCACTGGCTCTTGACCATATTCCACCTCCTGAAATGGATGAACATTGACCAATTCTTTTTGATACAGTGACTCTGTGTATTCCTTCCATCTTCTTTTGATGGATCATTCAATATTTTGCCCATGTTGTTGTTGTTGTATGGACCTTCGAGTTGGACCTGACTCATAGCGACCCCTCCTTGGGTTGCCAAGGCAGTATCACTATGGAAGTAGATTGCCCAACCTTCCTTCTGAGGAGTGGCTGGTAGATTTGAACCACCAGCCCTCTGGTTAGCAGTCAAGTGCCTTAAGCACTACACTACCAGAGCTCCTAGAATCTTTCAGTATTGAAATTCAAGGCTTGAATTTTTTCTTCAGTTATTTCAGCTTGGGAAATCCTGAGTGTGTTCTTCCCTTTTGGTTTTCTAACTCTAGGTCTTTGCACATTTCATTATACTAATTGACTTTGTCTGCTCGAGCTGCTCTTTGAAATCTTCTGTCCAGTTCTTTTATCTTGTCATTTCTTCCATTTGCTTTAGCTACTCTCCATTCAAGGGCAAGTTTCAGAGTCTCTTCTGACATCCATTGTGGTCTTTTCTTCCTTTTCTCATCTTTTTAATGACCTCTTGCTTTCTTCATGGATGATGTTCTTGATGTTAACCCACAATTCCTCTGCTTTTCAATCATTGGTGTTCAATGCATCATATCTATTCTCTTGATGGTCTCTACATTCAAGAGGGATATATTCAAGGTCGTATTGTGGCTCTTGTGGACTTATTTTAATTGTCTTCAACTTCAACTTGAACTTGCACATGAGCAGTTGATGGTCTGTTCCAAGTCAGCTCTCGGCTGAAGATACTGAACTTCTTCATCATCTCTTTCCCCAGAAGTAGTTGATCTGATTCCTGTGTACTCAATCTGGCAAAGTCCATGTATATAGCCACCATTCATCTTGTTGAAAAAAGGTATTTGCAATAAATAAGTCATTGGTCTTGCAAAATTCTATCATGTGATCTCCAGTGTTATTTCTATCACCAAGGCCATATTTTCCACCTACCTGTGATTCTTCTTTTTTTTTTTTTTTCTTCCAACTTTTGCATTCTAATCACCAGTGATAATCTTGATTACATGTTTGGTCAATTTCAGACTGCAGAAGTTGGTAAAAATCTTCAACTTCCTAATCTTTGGCTTAGGTGGTTGGTACATAAATTTGAATAATAGTAGTATTAACTGGTCTTCCTTGTAGGGTATGGATATTATCCTATTACTGACAGCATGATACTTCAGGATAGATCTTGAAACATACTTTGTGACAATGAGTGCCACACCATTTCTTTTCAATTTCTCATTCCCAAGAAAGTAGATCATATAGTTATCTGATTCACAATGGCCAAAAACAGTCCATTTCAGCTCACTAATACCTGGGATATCTATCTTTATCTGTTCCATTTCATTTTTGACAACTTCAAATTTTCCCCGATTCATACTTTGTACATTCCATGTTCTGATTATTAATGGATGTTTGCAGCTGTTTCTTCTCATTTTGAGTCATGCCACATTAGCAAATGGAGGTCCCAGAAGCTTTACTCCATCCACATCATTAAGGTTGGCTCTACTCTGAGGAGGAAGCTCTTCCCTACCTGTATTTTGAGTGTCTTCCGACCTGAAGGGCTCATCTTCTGGCACTATATCAGATACTGTTTCTGGGCTATTCATAAAGTTTTCCAATAACATATCAGTCTTTCACTGTTATTCATAAGATTTTCACTGGTCACTTCTTTGAGAAGTGGATGGCCTCTTCCTTCTTCTGAGTCTGTCTTAGTCTGGAAGCTCCACTGAAGTCTGTCCATCATGTGTAACTCTGCTCTCACTCCAACTAACTGCTGTCAAGTTGGTTCAACTCATAGCAACACCTCCTTGGGTTTCGAAGCAGTATCTCTACAGAAGTAGATTGTCCAATCTTACTTCCAAGGAGTGGCTGGTGGGTTTGAACTATCAGCCTTGTGGTTAACAATTAAATGCCTTAGGCACTAATACAGGTGGTAAAGCCTCCAGCCTCAGAACAACACTCAAGCCACCACAGTACAACAAACTAATGGATAAGAGGTGGATTATAAGAGAGAAGATGTTTTAATAGAGACAATGTTTTATTCCATGCCAATTCTCACCTCTTGGCCTCTGATTTCTGACTCAGATCACTGCTACCATCCCTTCCTATATCCACCAACCTCCTTGGAGTTCCAAGCTCAGCTTACAGGTCTCATCTTTGAGAATCCGGTGCCTATTGGGTGGTTTTCAGCTTCCTGTTTCTTCTTGCCACCCAGTTATGACTGCTCCCTCTTCACTGTCAGCTCCCGAGAGCGGTGCATGACCCATCCTGGATGCCCAGAACATTTGTACGATGATCATTTGCATATTCTTGGCCTCCATCCCATTAAACCACCCTTCTCCTCTGGCCTTCAGATCACAACAGCCGTCTCTCCCATTCACTCTGAACTTACCATGCATCTGCATCCAAGCTGGCGCTTGGCAGAGAGCAGTAATCTCACTAAGTCCCTCTCAACAACTCATGACAGTTCTATCTGTACCCATTTCAGAGATGTGAAGAAAATAAACAGTGAAGCTAAACATGTTAGGCAAAGCTGCCAGGTATGGTGTCTTTGATGGGTTTGAGTCAGATTATCCCAGCTCCTGCTATAACTGATTACTGAGTTATGTTTACCACCTTGTGCTCAGTGCACATCAGCCTGCTACTTTGTCTTACATGGAACTGAGCTAGAAGCCAGCCTGATGGGTGGCAGATACCAGGCTGATGCACCATACCAGCAGGGGCTAAGGAGAAATGACTAGAAAAGGGAGCAAGAGTACCACATCTTGACATCAGACTGCTAATGTCACCATTGTTGCACCAGTCTCTGAAAAGTCAGCCTGACAATCTCTGACCCACAGAGAAGCACACCTGGGTACACGTTCAACCCTTCACACCAGAGATCAGCTGTCCAGCTTACAGCCCAGTTCTTCCCTTGGAATTCTGGACTCCTTGGAAGTCTTTTCTCCTATTGTGAGTATTTCAAATTCTATTGATGTGTACAAAACTCAAGACAAATGATGGGATCCACTGCAGTTAAATCAATAACTTACTTATTGTTTGCACATTATTTATAGGAAGACAGGCACTAAAACAAAGCATTAGTGAATATTTTTATTGGGTAATAGCCAGAGTGGTGAGGAAGTGTGTTTTGATTTGCCTTCATGATGAGTTTCTAAGGAAATGGTTGAATAATGAAAGACTTGCTCCTTCAAGCATGTGCTCATACCCATCTCCCTGTGGGCTCACTATTAAATCACCACACATTCACTTTGCCTCATCTATGTTGATTACAAGGAGCTCTGGTTGCGTAGTGCCTAAGGCACTTGACTGCTAACCAGAAGGCTGGTGGTTCAAACCCACTAGCCACTCCTAAGAAGGAAGGTTGAGCAATCTACTTCCATAGTGATACTGCCTTGGAAACACAAGAAGGGGTCGCTATGAGTCGGGTCCGACTTGATGACACATAACAACACAACAACATGTTGGTTACAAATGTACTCCCAGGAGTGCAGCTTCAGCTACTACGCTGTCTGGACATTCTGTGGTCCCAGCAGTGGCTCTGATACTTACAGACAAACTGGTCTCCAAGCAAAGAGAAGCAAAATGAAAAGGCTGGGATGAGAGCCATCACAGTGCTTTAGAGCCCCAGATGCTCATACCTTTGCCCTATTCGCTATCAAAGTGATGACAAATAGCACTAGTGTTTTCTAACTCTTCCACCCAAAGCCGTGACCTTGGTCTGCAGGAACTGGCAAGCAGTTCTTGAGCCAGATTGTACCAACAGATAAATATCCCCAGGTATGTTGACACTTTGAGAAGCTGTACAAGCCAACAGATCAAACTATTCCTAGTTTCCTCCAACATCTGAATATCTGTGCTGAGTTACAAACACTCAGGGCCCCTTTGGGACTGACCCGCAGCTCCTTCAACCCCATCATCCGGAGGTGCGTGTTGCTCTGTTTGGCCTCCATTGCTTGTGAAACATTCTAGAGGTTACTCAGGCACAATACTACAAGACCACAATGTTCTAATTGAGATAGGATAATTTGAATAAATTGGCTTCCTGTCTTACACTACCCAAGGAGTATTTTCACCTAAAATCAAAGAGTTTCTTCTTTGATTTTTAGATCAGATTATCCTGCCCAATATTCAGCTTTTCGCTTGAGTTACACCACTCTTTAATTACCAGCAACTCTTTCAGAATAGGAAACAACAAATTGCCTTGTTTTCTCATATAGCACACCCACGTAAATAATAATTGCATGCATATGATGCACATAGCATGCATAGGAAATTAATTAGTGAGAGGGTTGAGTGGTTTCCAAATTATGATAAACACATCACTGTTATTTTAATGGACATTGGGTACCTGTTCTGGAGGTCTTTGGCATAGTTTCTAACCCAAGACTAGATTGAAAGTAGACATTTTGATTGGAATCAGAAGACAATGGAGAAGGTGATGCTTCCCGTTGACTTCCTGTCTCTCCAACCTATGCCTTTTCATAATTTTTCTTTTACCCACATGTTAAAATCTTCCCTCATTCCATTTCCTAGTTAAACTTCTCTTAGTAAAAGAACTCAAATTAATCTTTTAAAAGAATAATAGGTTTAACTTTTTAACTTAAACTGTTGAATGTTTAAAGAGCCCCAAGGATAACTTCCCCCACCTCTGGCTTTCCAGCTCAGCTTCTCTTTATATTGGCCCTTGGATACTGGTCTGTGGTTCTCCTACTCTCTTTGTGAAAATCACTGCCTCCAGCCATGTTGCATCCACTGACCCTGTCATCTGGATTACCATACTGAACCCAACACTGGCCCTGCCCCCACCCTAATCTGCCTTTCTCTGGGCTCATCCATGTTTAGAATCATTGGCTTTCTCAGAGTTCAGATCTAGGACCCAAGCCACAGGTAGCACTGGTTGAGGAGCTTCAAACACCAGCCAACCATGATAGATTCTGATTCTCCAACTCATTTCCCATGACCTTGAAACACCCAATATGGCAGGCCTTCTTCCAATGGTCAGCCTAAATGGAAGGCATCTGCCTTTCCTGTGATCAGAACAGAGAACTTGGTTTTCCTTGGTGTTTGGTTGCTCAAGGAGGTGAAAGCATGATAAGAATGTCATAGTAAGAGTTTTGGTAATATGATTTTTGACTTGTTCCAACCAGGCATAATAAATTGGTGTATGCAAAAGCAGCACTTTGACTCCTCTCTCTGCACACACATCTGATCTATTTTCTCCTGGGTGCATTTCCTGTCTTCTTAGTCTCCATCATCTCCTTGTTATGTATCACTTCCTTGCCTTTCTTTCTCTTGGACCCTCGATCTCCTCGAGACCCTCAGAATGATGCTCAAGCCTACTGAGCCCAAGCTGCCAACAACCAGACCTAGTCAGCTCATTTGTCCTGCTTTGAGTTCCAAATCTTTAAATTACTCACCCACTTTTAAAACTAAGGACATATCCACATTTCCGGCTTTTCTTCAAAATTTAGAAAATCTTGCAATCCTCAATCTGTGTTTCCACTTATCACCAATTGGCTGAATCCAAGGGTGTCCATTCTGTGGAGTATTTCAGCCAGTGATATTTCTTGGCTGGCTCCTGTGGCCATAGCCACTTGAAACCCTGCAAAATGGTCTCTATAGTTTACTAACCAAGTAGTCAACCAACTCAAAGGTGTTGAGCTCCTCAACACTGGGGTCATTCATCAAGGACATGGCAATCAGCAGCAGAGATGTCTTCAAAGCATTGGTTTCAGAGGCTACCTGTTGGGACTACCTGGATCTTACAAAATACCAATGTTCTGACAGAATGCTCTGGGTTACAACTAGAGAATCAACATTTTTTAAAGATCCCCTGTATAATCATAGCCTGTGACTGTAAGAATTTCTGCTTTTGCTGGAGCATGCACTATGAGGCCTCCCCAATCCCTTTCCACTCTAAGACTCAACTATCCTCTAATTATTTTCCTTTGTCAGTTGAGACCCTCAAGAGAAAAAGTAATGTTACCCTATATGGTTTAACATAATCCTTGAGTTTAATTTCATTCCAAAGGAGCCGTGCAAGAAATTAATAGAAAACCTATTTCTCTTGGAGCATTTCTGCTAAGGAAAAAAAAAACAAAAAAAGCCACTGGTGAGAATTAAGCTCCAAGCTAGCAGCAATATCATTTGCATTTGATTGTTAGAACTAGATAAAACCTAAGCATGACCTGACATTTAGGAGTTAATTATGGAGAGGGGCCAATTTCTTCTGTCTTAAGGCAGCTATTGCTGAGAATGATTGGAATTGAGTAAGGTTGAACAACCAGGAGACAGACCTCTATCTCCCATAAGTGACAGACTCACCCACTGGACACAACAATGAGTCAGTGGCTGACAGATAGATAAGTGTCATGCCATTTTTTATTTAGTGGTAAATTATAGATCAGCCTCGCTACACAGATTATCTCATTTATCCTAACACCACCACCAGAACACCAGACACCAATATGGCAGGTGAAGAAATGGCAGCCTTGAGAGAATGATTTGCCCAGGGTAACATGGCCAAGAATGGACATAGATGTGATTTAGCCCTCCAAAATCTGGGCTTCACCACCTACCTAGGGGAAGTGAGGAGACAGCTGGACAAACGTCTGTGTGCTCAAAGTGCTGCCCAGCTCGCGCTGTTCAGTCGCACCTGCTAGCCATAAGCTGGGACCAGAGAGGAGCACACAGAAATGGCATTGTGAGGGGCAGAATATACAGGGAGAAAAGCCAGCTACATCCCCAGGACATATACCACCAATCTCGTAAATATTAGCTTATTTACCGTTTTATTTTTCAAAGCATGCATGCCTGCTCTTTGCAGGTGAGGCATGCCTGGAGAAGAACTCACCCAACCACACTTAGCTGCCCCTGTCCTTGTGGGCTTACAGAAGTAGGTCTCGCACAGATGGATTTGCCTTCCTACTTTCAGCATTCCTCAGCGTTCATACCAATAGAAGAGAGGCAGCCAATGGTCATGGCATGCCACCTGGACATCCCCTGGCTTGTCTTCCAATTCTAGCCATCTTCCTGACCCTTCATGCATCCTAAACCATCCTGCAGTAAGGGTGGTGATGGGACCTTCCTCCCATCATGACCACACTGAAGCAACCATTCAACCATATGTCTTCAGAGTCCAGAGAAAATATGTAACCCTAGATAAGGTCACTTGTGATAGAAGGTGTTACTTTCAGCATATGGCTGACAAGTACAGCACAAGGAATTTTGGAGGACATTGTTAAGCTACCCACAGACACTGTCTGGTTCTTTGCATAGTAATCACATTGAAAGGATGGAAGAAGTACGTGGTGAAAATAAAATGAATGTAGGCACAGCCTGGTGACCCACTTATCCCTTGTGGTGGCAATTCAATAAGACATATATTGGGACATTTCCATTTAACTCAACTCTACTTAACTCAGAAAGCTCTGGTAGCATAGTGCTTAAGGCATTTGACTGCTAACCAGAAGGTTGGCAGTTCAAACCCACCAGCCACTCCTTAGAAGGAAGATCGGACAATCTACTTCCATAGTGATACCAACTTGGAAACCCCAGGAGGGGTCGCTATTTAACTAGTCCGTTTAGGAGGGGTCTATTTAACTGTTGTTGTTATTTGCCATCGAGTCGGCCCCGACTCCTAGCGACCCCTCCTTGGGTTTCCGAGGCAGTTATCACTACGGAAGTAGGATTGCCCAACCTTCCTT
>NW_006921968.1:1586173-1587085 GCF_000298275.1 Orycteropus afer afer | reverse complement strand
GTCCAGCCAGTCTAACCACAACCAAATTCACTTAGCCTTGACTATGAATGTTCATCAGAAGGTCCAACTACTAAGTGGTATCTGAGCCCAGTTCTATTAAATTAAATAAGCTTGGATTTTCGACCCATTCCAGTGTTTGGTGGTTGTTATAGATTGAATTGTCTACTCCAAAAAAAATATATTGAAGTCCTAACCCATGTACCTGTGAAAGTGATCTCATTGGGGAATAAGATCTTTTGAAGATGCTATCAGGTAAGGTAACATGAGGTCATACTGGACTAGTATGGGTCATAATCCTCTAGGACTAGTGTTTCTATGAAATAGAAGAAGATGCACAGAGACATGGGAATAGAGGAAGGATCCCCTGTGATGCTACAGCTGCAAGCAAGGAACACCTGGAGTTACCAGAAGTTAGGACAGAGACGTGGGACAGATTCACCCCCAAAACCTTAGGAGGAATCAACATGGATATGTACTTATATATTATTTATTATTGTTTTATATCTATTTATTGCTGAAGGAGCACTGGTAACATAGTGCCTAAGGCACTTGACTGCTAACCAGAAGGCTGGTGGTTCAAACCCACCAGCCACTCCTTGGAAGAAAGGTTGAACCATCTACTTCCATAGTGATATCGCCTTGGGAACCAAAGCACATAACAACAACATTTATTGCTGAATTTGTTTATTAACATATTATTTAAGATTTTTAAGTCTATGGTTTCTAATGAGGTCAACCTTTCATTTTCCTTTGTTGTTATTCTTAGGAGCTATTGAGTTGGTTTCAACCCATAATGACCCTATGTACAACACAGTGGGGAGCTCTGGTAGCGTAGTGCCTAAGGCACTTGACTGCTAACCAGAAGGCTGGAGGTTCAAACCCACCAGCCACTCCTTGGAAGGAAGATGGGGC
>NW_006921968.1:1582613-1584548 GCF_000298275.1 Orycteropus afer afer | reverse complement strand
ATCTACTTCCATAGTGATACTGCCTCAGAAACTCAAGGAGGGTCGCTATGAGTAGGGTCCGACCCAATGGCACATAACAACAACAACAACAACACTGTCCTGGGGGGTGCAAATGGCTAAGGACTGGACTACTAACCAAAAGTTTGGTAGTTCAAACTCATTCAGAATCACCTCAGAAGGGAGGCCTGTGATCTGCTTCCAAAAGGTCACAGCTATGGAAGCGCCCTGCACACTTGGGGTTACCACGAAGCCAGAATCAACTCAAAGGCAACTAACAGCCGAAACACCCCGTTGTCATGGAATGCTTTCTTTCCACACTTCTTACCATTCTTTCTCGTTCATGTGACTTCAGCCAGTGAGTCTTCCAGCGTAGCCCTAAAGCCACGCCTCCTGACCAGGCTTGCTCCTGATCATCAGCCCTCGCCTCCTCACTTCTACTGTCCATTGACACTGATATCCCAGGATTATGTGTAATTTAGCATTCCTCCAACTAACTCTTCCTTCAAATATTCTAGTTTTTTCACTTTTTTTCAGTCTCACAATTGAAAGAGTGTCCATATAACATTACCTCGTCCTTTTTTCCAGTGGAGTTTTGGATTTCATTGATTTACTTGCTGTTAAAATCTTGTGTCTTGGATTTTCTTCCCATTTGCACTGCCGTATTCACTCCTCATGCCTGGACTGTGGCGATTACACCTTAGCTGACCCTAGCCTCTTTCTCCATCCCATTCACTATTTTATACTACTGCAGGATAAGTAATCATAAAACCCTGTTTTCTACATGTCAGCCCCTGCTGAACAGCCTTCAATGACTTTTCATCACAGACCAGATAATGTGGAAATCCTTAGCCTCATTCTCATTTTTCTCTTCTATTAGTCTCCTAACCATTATGTTATTTTTTGTCCATCATTCCCTTATTTATCTCTTCAGTGCCTACTGTATATCAGACACTATATTAAGTTCTATCCATTTACTATTTAATTGCATTTTCATGACCTGCCAAGATGGTTCTGATGTCTCCATTTTGCAGATCAAGGAACTGAGACATTGAAAGGTAATGAACTTGTGCAGATTCATGCAACTGAATCCATGGCTGTGGTCTTAAACGCACACATGCTACCATCCATGTCATCCATAGTTCTGTCTTCATGTATATATAGGCACTTGACTGCTAACCAGAAGGCTGGCGGTTCAAACCCACCAGCCACTCCTCAGAAGGAGGATTGGGCAATCTACATGCATAGTGATGCCACCTCAGAAACCCAAGGTGGGGTCACTATGAGTCTGTTCAACTCCACGGCACATAACAATAACAATAATCTAAGTGGCTAAAGGAGCTCTGGTGATGCAATTGTTAAAGCACTCAACTACTAATCAAAAGGTCTATTGTTTGAACCTACCCATCACTCCACAAAAGAAAGGTGAGCCATCTGCTTCCATAAAGATTTACAGCCTTGGAAATGCTGCTCTGTAGTTCTACTCTATTGTATAGGATTGCAATGAGTCAGAAGGAGTCAATGGTAGTGCATTTAGTTTGGCTTTTTGATTATGTTGCTAAATAAGGGCTCAGTGAATTTAATATATTCAGATTAGTTGTAAAACCTCCACTCCAGTTCCCATTATTTTTGCAAAACTGCTCAGAGCAACACCTTGGCTAAGCTCATTAAATTACTGTGTCAGGATCTTCTTTGTTTAAATGCTAATTAAGTCCCCTCAAGTCGCCCATTTTCCATCATTAAAAGGACTGTCTGGTAATAGACAATTGTTGGAACTGAATTTTCATATTTCCTTTATTAAATCAGGTAACAGCCAAGGGAGAAGACTGGGTCTTGGTCTCGATCAACATGAGTTTTATCAGATAATGCCAGGGGCAAAGGGAGAGGACAGCACCGCAATCCTGAAACAAGGGGACAGGAGACTGAGAGAATGCTGAT
>NW_006921968.1:1546950-1578857 GCF_000298275.1 Orycteropus afer afer | reverse complement strand
GTGTCCATCCCTCCATGCACTCCTGCCCCCTGGGCTGTCTACCTGTGCATAAGCAGCCCTTCTTTCTCCCATGATTGTTCTTTCCAGGGAATGTATCTACCTCAGGTATATGTTTAACTCATATGCTTATCTTTTGTTTGGTTGGGCACCACAGGTGTGGGTTCCATTCCAGACCTGAAAGGCAGCTAGGGACCATAGTATCAGTGGTTCCACCAGGCTCTATTGGACCAGCAAACTTGGTCCCCCCTTTTTTTTCTTCCAAATGATTTTGAGTTTTGTTCCACATTGTTCTCCCTCTCTATCCTGGATCTCTTACATAGATCCCCCTCCTACTGGCTGACAGTGGTAGCTGGGCACCACCTAGTTCTTCTGGTCTTATAGTTGTATAGATTGCAGATCACATGGTGTACCAGTTGCTAGGACTAATTCTTTCCATGAATCTTTGGTTTTCTTCATTCTTTATGCTCTGGATGAGGAGAGACCCATCGTTGCATCTAGATGGCTGCTTACAAGCTTTTAAGATCCCAGTTGCTACTCACCAAAGTAAGAGGTGGAACAATGTTTTGTGGTAGAATGTTATGCCAATTGAGCTTGATGTCCCCTGCAACTATGGTCCCAAGCCAACAGGTTCAACTACTCGGTCCCTCTGGCTGTGACCAAGAAGTGACTACAATCTTATCCCTTGTTAGCTCTACTATGCACCTGGGAATTCAGATCATACAAATACACTTATAGAACCATTGTCTGCTAACCCTATACATGGTCTTGGGTACAGTCCCCACTTCATAGACATACATAATATTTCAGCCTGCCCACCCATCTATCCACCTGTATACCCATGTTTTCCTTCACTGACAATGCAGTACTGTATGTGCAAAAGGGTTCATTTCTGTTGTCTGTACCTCCCATGTACCTTTCTATGTCTTCCTCTTCCTCAGTGCCACCATGTTCATCACTCACATTTGGTACACTGCCCTTCTCTTCACCCAAATCAACACTTATCTCTACCTATCTAACAGTGTTCCCTACCCTACCCTCCCACCCCTGGTAACCAACAAAGAAAATTTCCTTCTATAGATAAACCTTTCCTTGACTTTTACAATAATGGACTAATACAATATTTGTCCTTCTGTGATTGACTTATTTCACTCAGCATAATGTCCTACAAGTTCATCCACGTTGTGCAGTGTTTTGCAGATTCCACATTATTCTTTAGGGTTTCATAGTATCCCATTGTGTGTATGTACCCTAGTTTAGTTACCCATTCCTCAGTTGGTGGACACCTAGGTTGTTTCCATCTTTTGGCTATTGTAGTGCTACAGTGATGTGTATATGTCTGCTCTTGTCAGGGCTCTCAATTCTTTAGGATATATACTAGTAATGGAATGGCTGGGTCAAATGGTATTTCTAATTCCAACTTTTGAAGGAATTGTCATACTACTTTCCACAGTGGTTTACCATTTGACAGTCCCACCAGCAGTGTAGGAGAGTACCAATCTCCATATTCTCACCAACATTTGTTATTTTCTGTCTTGTTGAACTTTGCTACTAGTGCTGGGGCTAGATGGTATCTCATTGTTGTTTTTATTTGCATCTCTCTGATGGCTAATGATCATGAGCATTTCTTCATATGGTTTTTGGCTGCCTGAATATCCTCCTTGGTGAAGTGTTTATTCATGTCTTCTGCCCATTTTTTAATTGAATTATTTGTCTTTTTGTTATTGAGCTGTTGGAGTTTTCTATAAATTCTAGAGATAAGTCCCTTGTCAGATATGTCATTGCCAAATATATTTTTCCCAATCTGTAGGTTCTCTTTTGATGCTTTTGGAGCAGCCTTTGGAAGCACATAAAAATTTAATTTTTAGAAGGTCCCATTCATCTAGTTTCTCTTCTGCTGTTTGTGCATTTTGGGTTATGTAGGATAGTCTATTTATGCCATATATTAGGGCTCCTAAATTTGCCCCGAGTTTTTCCTTGAGGAACTTGATAGTTTAGGTTTCACTTTAAGTCTTTGATCCATCTGGAGTTAGTTTTTATGTATGGTGTGAGGTATAGATCTTGTTTCATTTTTCTGCAAATGAATATCCAGTTTTGCCAGCATCATTTATTAAACAAACATTCTCTTCCTCATTTATGGATTTTGGCCCTTTGTCAAAGATCAGCTGACCATAGGTCAATGGATCTATTTCTGGGTTCTCAATTCTATTCCATTGGTTTATGTGTCTGTCATTATACCAATACCAGGCAGTTTTGACAGTGGCTGTATAGTAGGTTTTTGAGATCCGGCAGTATGAGACCTCCTACTTATTTCTTCTTCTTCAGTAGTGCTTTGCTTATCCAAGGTCTCTCCTTTCCATGTTCCTAAAGCTTTTCCTCATATACTGGGAGCAGACCACATCCCTAAGGCAGCTACTCAGCTCACAGCACATTTCACCATTAAGTTGATTACCAGTCTCATCATGAGGAATCACTACCTCCAGCTGTCCAGACACTCAAAACTAGGACCAGCCAAATTGACACACAACCTTAACTACCACATCTTCGTACAACTCATTTGGTCTTCAGTCACTGGTGTTCAATGCATCAAATCCATCCTTCCAATGGTCTCTATATTCAGGTGGGATAAACTCAAAGTTGTATTTTCGCTCTGAAGACTTGCTTTAATTTTCTTCAGCTTCAACTTAAATTTGCAAATGAGCGTTGATGGTCTGTTCCATAGTCAGCCCCTGGTCTTCTTTTCATTGATGATATTGTGTTTCTCTATCATCCCTTTCCACAGATGTAGTCTATTTGATTCCTGTGTATTCCATCTGGTGAGGTCCACATGTATATAGTCACCATTTACATTGTTGAAAAATGATATTTGCAAGGAATAAGTCATTGGTCCTTCAGAATTCCATTATACAACCCCCAGGATAATCTCTATCACCAAGGCCCTGTTTTCCAACTACCAATGCTTTTTCGGTTTTCAATTTCTGTGTTCCAATCATCAGTATTTCTCAATATATCTTGATTGCAAATTTAGTCAATTTTAGACTGTAGAAGTTGGTAAAAATCTTTAATTTCTTCATCTTCGACTTTGGTGGTTGGTGTGGAAATTTGAATAATACCAGTATTAACTGGTCTCCCTTGTAGGTGTGGATGTTATCCTATCATTGACAGTGTTGTACTTCAAGATAGATTTTGAACTGTTATTTTTGATGATGAATGTGACTCCTTTCCTGTTCAATTTGTCATTCTTGTCATAGTGGACCATATGATTGTTGGATCCCAAATCGTTAATTCAAGCTCATTGCAGCTGACTAATTAATGCATAGGAGCTCTGGTGGTGTAGTGCCTAAGGCATGTGACTGCTAACCAGAAGACTGGTGGTTCAAACCTACAAGCCACTGCTCGGAAGGAAGGTTAGGCAATCTACTTCTGTAGTGATACTGCCTTGGAAACCCATGGAGGGGTTGCTATGAGTCAGATCCAACTCCATGGCAGTGGGTTTGGTTTGGTTTGGTTTAATTAATGCATAGGATATCAGTCTTTAAGTGTTCCATTTCATTTTTTACAACTTCTAGTTTCCTAGGAGCTCTGGTAGCATGGTGGCTAAGGCACTTGACTGCTAACCAGAAGGCTGGTGGTTCAAACCCATCAGCCACTCCTCAGAAGGAAGATGGGGCAATCTACTTCCATAGTAATACTGCCTCGGAAACCCAAGAAGGGGTCGCTATGAGTCGTGTCGGACTCAACAGCACATAACAACAAGTTTTCCTAGATGCATCTTCTTACATTCCGTGTTCTCATAATTAATTAACGTTTGCAGCTGTTTCTTCTCCTTTTGCCTGGTGCTCCATCATCAAGTGAAGGTCTCGAAAGCTGTTGTCTGTCCATGTTATTAAGGTCAACTCCACTTTGAGGAGATGCTCTTCCTCGTCGTATTTTGAGTGCCTTCCAACGTGAGGAGCTCATCTTCAGGCACTGTATCTGGCAATGTTTCACGGCTATTTATAAGGTTTTCAGTGGCTAATATTTGCAGAAGTCAACTGCCTCTCCCTTCTTCATAGTCTGCCTCAGTCTGGCAGCTCCCCTGAAATCCATCCACCTGCTGGTATTTGAATACCAAAGGCATAGCCGCAAGCATCACAGCCACATCCATGCCACCACAGTACAACAAAGTGGGAGATGAGTGTCACAGACGTAAACAACATTGAAATGGCTGTGTGTTCGTGTGTACATAGATCCATAGTCTTATCTTGCAATGAATGGCTTGAACCCTATGCTCTTAATTTCAGAATCTGATATTAGATTAAATTAAGAGGATATTATTTCTTAAAGAACTTTATCTAATTGAGAAATTAATGTGCATGTTCACAGTAGAACATTGGAAATTATGGCAAAATTTTAATAAAGACTAAATTTAAAATCACCTTTCTTTCTACATCCCAAGCAAATCTAGAAGTTTTGTTTTGTTTTCCATATATAAATATATATATAAAATAGGAGCTCTGGTAGCATAGTCCCTAAGGCACTTGACTGCTAACCAGAAGGCTGGCGGTTCAAACCCACCAGCTACTCATCAGAAGGAAGGTTGGGCAATCTACTTCAGTAGTGATATCACCTTGGAAACCCAAGGAGGGGTCACTATGAGTCGGGTCTGACTTGATGGCACATAACAACAACATATATATAATGGTGATGGGGCGATGGGTGTTGCCATTGAGTCAAATCTGACTCATAGCAACATCTCTTTGGGTTTCCGAGGCAGTATCTCTATGGAAGTAGATTGCCCAACCTTCCCTCCGAGGAGTGGCTGGTGGGTTTGAACCGCCAGCCTTCTGTTTAGCAGTCAAATGCCTTAGGCACTCTGGCACTAGAGCTCCTATATGATATCTATCTATCTCATATATATGTCTGTCCAGTTGCTATCAATTTGATACCAATAGATCACCAGCTCCAAAGCACCCCTCTTGGTGGACTGAAACCACCAGCATTTTGGTTTGCAGCAGAGCATGTTAACTGCTTGCACCATCCAGGGAAACATTTTTTTCCAGTGGTTTTGTGTAGGCCCAGATCCATTGTCTAAAAATAGGATTGTGCTGCACTTGCCAGTTGACTTCCTCTTCCCACTGGCTGTGAACACGCTTTCCTTCAGCAAGGATTCTTCCCCACATTGCTTTAAGGAGGACACAGCCCTCCATCACTGTGTACCACCTCTCTCCTGGCAACTCTATCGCCAGCAATAAAAACAGCTAGCTGTGTTGAAGGCGCCTGTGGGGACAGCATTGTTCTGAGCCTCTCCTGGACACCATCTCACGTTGCCTGAAGGCAAACTTATCAAGTTGCAGATGAGGAAACTGAGGCTTAGAAAGGCAGTGAGCCCATCATTGTGCAGCTCATAGGTCTTAGGGTGTCTCGTGACTAAAAATAATATAATGAGTATCTTTGTGGCCACAGATTTACACACACCCTTGGTTATGCTTTCCCTAAGATATTTTTCTAAGTGCCATTGCTGGCTCAAAGTATGTTTTTTTTTTTTAAGCCTTTGATTCTTTGATGTCCATTTCCAAACTGCTCTGTACTGGTTTTCTTTCTGTGTGCTGGTGTAGGGGAAGGGGGCAGAGCTATTTTTTTTTTTTTCTTTTATGAACCCTATCGGACAACATGGTAACTGATTTTCAGTCCAATGGGAACTCGCTCCCAGAGATGCTTGCATCTTCCTCTTCTTGCCTTTTCCTGGTGTGGGGCCAAATGGACTTCAGAGTTGTTGCTCATAAACCACACCCACTGCCCTGGAGTCCATTCTGACCCACAGCGCCCCTAGAGGACAGAGTGGAACTGCCCACAGGGTCTCCCAGGCTGTCAGTCTTCACAGAAGCAAAGCCCAAAGCACACCCACTGCCCTGGAGTCCATTCTGACCCACAGCGCCCCTAGAGGACAGAGTGGAACTGCCCACAGGGTCTCCAAGGCTGTCAGTCTTCACAGAAGCAAAGCCCAAAGCACACCCACTGCCCTGGAGTCCATTCTGACCCACAGCGCCCCTAGAGGACAGAGTGGAACTGCCCACAGGGTCTCCAAGGCTGTCAATCTTTATGGAAGAAGACTACCTCATCTGTCTGTGGGTTCAGACCACTGACGTTTTGGTTAGCAGCGGAATGCCTTACCCTCTGCACCACCAGAGAGCCTTTGCTGACAAACAGTGGGGGGCATTTTGGGGAGCCAGGGCTGTGCCTTGGGGAATCTGGAGCTGGCTCTCACCAGGACTGTTAATTAACGAAGCGCAGACCCGGCTGTCTGGAAGCTGGTTGGTTTGTGCAGTTGACAGCACCGGAGGGCTGACAGGGGCTGTAATGGAGAAAGCCCCTCCCCGGGGAGGCTCTGGATGGAAGATGCGGTCCAGATCAATACGTGGAGAAGCTAAATCCATTTTCCTTCCTGCCCCCCAGCGCACGGGTACCTACTCACCCTAACAGCCCCCGCTCAGCCCCCTTCTCTTCCGTCTCCCATTGACTAGAAGCTTCCAGTATAATGTGCTCAGCACTGAAGTCAATCAATACTCACGTTAAAATTCTGTAGAAGGCATCAGCCGGCCCATCAGTTGTGGCTTCCTCTGCCCTTGCCCCTGCCAGGCCTGGTGTGTAGTTAGCACGACGTCCTTGTAGCTCTTCCGGCCAGCGCAGGGAGCTCACCGCCCACATAAGCTCCAGGTTAATTAACCTTTAGGGGCAAGCGACCTGCGGAGCCCCGGGCCACACTCAGCTTCTTTCCTGCCTGTTATTTTCCACCCACCCCCCCACCAAGCTGCCAGGAAAGCAGTAGAGGCATTCATTAGGAAAATGATTAAAGGCAGCGCCTTTATTACCGCCACAGTTAATCTTCTCTGTGAGGTGCCTGGAAAGTCCCCCTGGGAAGGGGGGCGGATGGTTGGGCGGAGGGAGCTGCTAAAGGCCTCAGGCCTCTCACTGTCTTCAAATAAATAAATCAATACTCACTTCTATGGAGTTGATTTCCACTCATAGCGACCCCTCCTTGGGTTTCTGAAGTGGTATCTCTACAGAAGCAGACTGCCCAGTCTTCCTTCTGTGGAGTGGCTGGTGGGCTTGAACCATCAGCCTTCTGGTTAGCAGTCAAGTGCCTTAGGCACTGCACCACCAGAGCTCCTCCTTGTCTTCCAGAATGTGAAATGATGCTCCTCTCAGGTAACCAACTGCAGGAGCGCTGGTGGAGTTGCTGGTGGATGCCTGGATAAAAATGCTGAGTGTCTTCAATGGAAAAGTAATAATATTCAGGGTATATGCGATGGTGCAACATTGGCAGAGAAAAATAAAGAAGCAAAACCAAAAAAAAACCCAAACCCATTGCTGTCGAGTCAGATCCTACTCATAGTGACCCCTCCTTGGATTTCTGAGGCATTATCTCTATGGAAGTAGATTGCCCAATCTCCCTTCCGAGGAGTGGCTGGTGGGTTTGAACCGCCAACCATCTGGTTAGCAGTCAGATGCCTTAAGCACTACACCACCAGAGTTCCAAAGAACATCTCCTTGGTGAAAAGATATGTAGATACATTGCTCCCAGAAACTAGGAGAGGGTCCTGATAAAGCTCCTGTCCCAGACTCTCAAGAGGAATCGACATGGCCTAGATCCTGACTCTGCTCCCAGGCTCCAGAATTGAGAGACAACACATTTGTGTTCTTGAAAGTCAGCCACATTGTTGTGTTTTGTCATGGCAGCCCTAGGACATGATGATAACTTCAAAACCCAAGCCAGGGATTTTCCATCCTGGACAGCCCTTCCTGACACCCCCAGCTCACCTCACACATCCAAGCATGATATCCACTCCACTCCCCTGTCTCTCACTATCCTACAGAGACTCAGTGTCTTTTCCCAACAAACTGGAATCCATTCACTCACATTGCAGGCACTGCTGAGCTCATATTAGGTGCTCAATAAACAGTCACAGAATTTGATCAGGGCCACCTTAGTCTTCAAAGTGACATCTTTGCTATTTAACACTTTAAAGAGTTCTTTTGAATCAGAATTGCCCAATGCTAGGAGCTCTGGTGGAGTAGTGCCTAAGGTTTTTGACGGCTAACCAGAAGGATGATGGTTCAAACCCACCAGCCACTCCTCTGAAGGAAGGTTAGGCAATCTACTTCCACAGAGATACTGCCTCAGAGACTCAAGGAGGGGTCCGTATGAGTCAGATCTGACTCAATGGCAGTGAGTTTGGAGTTAGTTTTGAGTTAGGAGCTCTGGTGACACAGGTTCAAACGTTGGATTGCTAATTAAACACCAGTAGTTTAACCCCATCAGATGTTCTGGGGGAGAAAGGTTAGGCAGTCTGCTTCCTTAAAGATTTCCAGCCTGGGAAACCCTACAGGACACTTGTACTCTCTTCTAGAGGATTGTTCTGGCTTGGAATTGACTCTATGGCAGTAGGTGTTTTTGTTTTGCTTTGTTTTGTTTTCTCAATGCAATACATTGTTTGATTACTGATTGCTGCTTCCATGGGCACTGATTGTGGATGTAAGTAAGAGGAAATCCTTGACAACATCAATATTTAATCTGTTTGTCATGACGTTGCTTATTTGTCCAGTTGTGAGGATTTTTGTTTTCTTTATGTTGAAGTGTAATCCTTACTGAAGGCTGTAGTCTTTGATCTTCATCAGTAAGTGCTTCAAGTCTTCTTCACTCTCAGCAAGCAAGGTTGTGTCATCTGCATATCACAAGTTGTTAATGAGTCTTCCCTGATCCTTACGTAGCATTCTTCTTCAAATAGTTCAGCTTCTCAGGTTATTTCTCTTCATACCGATTGAGTATGATGAGAGGATACAACCACGAAACCTACTTTTTCTGCTTTTAAACCACGCAGTATCCCCTTGTTCTGTTCGAATGACTGCCTCTTGGTCTATGTACAGGTTTCACATGAACAAAATCAAGTGTCCTGGAATTCTCACTCTTCACAATATTGTCCATGTTGTTGTTGTTAGGTGCCGTCAAGTCGTTTCCGACTCATAGTGACCCCATGCACAGCAGAACGAAACACTGCCCTATCCCACGCCAGCTCCATGATCCCTGCTATACTTGAGCCCATCATAGCAGCCACCGTGTCAATCCATCTCCTTGAAGGCCTTCCTCTCTTTCATCAAACCTCCACCCTACCAAGCATGACATCCTTCTCCAGGGAATGGTCTCTTCTGACAACATGACCAAAGTAGGTGAGACGAAGTCTGGCCATTCTTGCTTCCAAGGAGCATTCTGGCTGCACTTCCTCCAGGACAGATCTGTTAGTTCTTTTAGCAGTCCACGGGACTTTCAGCATGCTTTGCCAGCATTACTGTCCATAATTTGTTATAATCCACACAGTCAAATGTCTGCATATTCAATAAAACACACTAAACATCCTTCATTCCACCACCCCTTCTGAATCTGGCTTGAACTTCTGGCAGTTCCCTGTCAATGTTCTGCAGCAAACATTTTTTAATTTATCTTCAGCAAAATGTTACTTGTCTGTACTATAAATGATGTTGTTTGTTGTTGTTATGTGCTGTCGAGTCGGACCCGACTCCTAGCGACCCCTCCTTGGGTTCCTGAGGCAGTATCACTATGGAAGTAGATTGCCCCATCTTCCTTCCGAGGAATGGCTGGTGGGTTTGAACCTCCAGCCTTCTGTGGGATCACCTTTCTTTGGAATGGGTACAAATATGGATTCCTTCCAGTCAGTTGGCCAGGAGCTGTCCTCCAAATTTCTTGACGTAAATGAATGAGCACCTCCAGTGTGCATCCATTTGTTGGAACATCTCAATAGGCATTCCTTCAATTCAATTCCTGAAGCCTAGTTTGTCACCAATTCCTTCAATCCAGCATTGTCATCTTCCTTCATAGCATTGGTCCTTCATTGTATGCTATCTCCTGAAACAGTTGAATGTCGGTCAGTTCTTTTTGGTGCAGTGACTCTATGGACTCCTTCCATCTTCCATCTTCTCTTGATGCTTCCTGCATCATTCAATATTTTGCACATGCAATTTTTCAATATTGCACCTCAAGGCTTGAATTTTTTCTTCAGATCTTTCAGCTTGAGAAATGCCAAGCATGTCCTTTTCTTTTGATTTTCTAACTCCAGGTCTTTGCACATTCCATTCTAACACTTTACTTTGTCTTTTTGAGCTACCCCTTGCAATCTTCTTTTCAGCTCTTTTATTCCATCATTTCTTCCATTCACTTTAGCTATGCTTCCTTCAAGAGCAAGTTTCAGTCTCTTCTGACATTTATTTTGGTCTTTTCTTCCTTTCCTGCCTTCTTAATGAACTTTTACTTTCTTCATATGTGATGTTCTTGATGTCACCTTGCAAGCCATCTGGTCTTGGCCATTGATGTTCAATGCATCAAATCTACAATTTAGATAGTGTCTAAATTCAGGTGGAATATACTCAAGGTCGTATTTTGACTCTCATGGACTTGCTTTAATTTTCTTCAGCTTCAACTTAAGCTTGCATAAGAGCGATTTGTCTGGTCTACAGTCAGCCCCTGACTTAGTTCTAATGATGATAGTGATCTTCTCCATTGTCTCCACAGATGTAGTTGATTTGATTCCTGTGTATTCCATCTGGCAAGGTCCATGTGTATAGTTATTGCTTATGTTGTTCAAAAAAGACATTTGCAATGCATAAGTTGTTGGTCTTGCAAAATTTTATCACATGATCTTTAGAGTCATTTCTATCCCCAAGGCCACAATTTCCAACTACAGATGCTTCTTCCTTGTTTCCAACTTTTGGATTCTAATTGCCAGCAATAGTCAATACATCTTGATTGCATGTTTTGTCGATTTCAGACTGCAGAAGTGGGTAAAAATCTTCAATTTTTTCATCTTTGGCTTTAGTGGTTGGTGCCTAAATTAGAATATTGTTGTTGTTATGTGCCATCAAGTCAGATCCAACTCATAGGGATACCTCCTTGAGTTTCCAAGGTGGTATCACTACAGAAGTAGATTGTCCAACCTTCCTTCCAAGGAGTGGCTGCTGGGTTTGAACTGCCAGCCTTCTGGTTAGTAGTCAAGTGCTTTAGGCACTACGCCACCAGAGCTCCTGAAATTAGTAGTATTAAATTGTCTTCCTTGTAGGTGTATGAATATTATTCTATTACTGACAGTATTATAAGTCAGGATAGATCTAGACTTTTATCACTATAATTAATGTCATGATTTTCCTAGATTTATACTTCATACAGTCCATGTTCCAGTTATTCATGAATTTTTGCACCTGTTCCTTCTCACTTTTAAGTAGTACCCCATCAGCAAATGAAGGTCCTAAAGCTTTACTCCATCCTCGTTGTTGAAGCTGACTCTCCTTTGAGGAGGCGGCCTTCCCCAGTGGTATTTTGAGTCACTTCCAACCTGAGGGGCTCATCTTTGGGCACTATATCAGACAATGATTCCCTGCTATCATCATATTATCAATCATAAGGTTTGCATTGGCCAATTTTATTTCAGAATTGGACCTGGTCACATCTTTCTTCCTAGTCTGTCATAGTCTGAAAGCTCTAGTGAAACCTGTTCACCATGGACCTTGCTGGTAATTGAAATATAGGTGGCATAGCTCCAAGCATCACAGCAACACATAAGCCACCACAGTCAGACAAACTGACAGATGAGTGGTGGTGTTTATTCTTAGGGACATTAAAAATGATACCTTTTCTCTGCACCTAGAGGCAAGTCCAGCCATCAGTGCCCAGCCCTGTTGCCTTGTGAATAGGAGACTGCAATCCTGAAACACCATTTCTGGCCCTTCTGGGGTTCCAGGCCCCTTTCTTTCATCCTCTGTGCCCTGTGCTGGGTTCTTAGAGAGGCAGGAGATGGTTCTGCCCTTGAGTTTGCCATGTCACTAAAATGCCAGGCTACCTTGTGAATGCAGCACGGAGAGTCCCTGCAGACAGAACTGCCATGAGGCCAGGTTTGGAAAGATGGCACAATGAGGGCTCAGGAAAGACGAGCTCAGGAAGTGTGCTGCATGGCCTTCCCCGCAGAGACAGAAGATTAAAACCAGAATGGACAGACCACACTTGTCCAGGACACACAGGTTGGTGTGCCATGGGGTCTCTAACATCAGCTGGTCAGTATTAAAGCTCAGCCAGCCCAGCCCAGCCTCTCCAGCCCTGACTGTGATCATGTGGGCAGGCCAATGAGGGTGCTACCTCCCAACCCAGTGCTCATACCTCACTCTTCTGTGGTCCAGGGACCCAGTAGTGCCTACATCTGGCTGGCAAGTCCTGCCATCCACAGGCCTCCAGACAGGTGGACACAGATCCTGCTGCCAGACATTGTTAACCCACGACCCTGGGAACAAGCTTGCTGGTTACTTGTAAGGGGGTGGTTCAGGGTGGAGGGTCAGGAATGCCAACCTGTCCGGATGCTAGAGCTGGAGTTGGCCGTGAGGCCTGTCCTTTGCAACAACAGCCACCCCTAACCCCGTGGCCCTGCCCTCTCTGCAGAAACACTCCATCACGACTCAGGACCCTTGGGGCCACATCTGCTGTCAGGTCAATCTTGAGGAAGTAGTTGTCAGAGTGAAACAGTCTTAGTTTCTTAGTGCTGCGATAACAAAAATACAAGTGGGTGGCTTTAACAAACAGAAATATATTTTCTCACAGTTCAGGAGGCTAGAAATCTGAGTGCAGGGCGCCAGCTCTAGGGGAAGGCCTTCTCTCTGTCGACTCTGGGAGGAAAGCCCTTGTCTTTTTCAGCTTCTGTTCCTCTGTTCCTTGGCAGTCTTCAAGTGATGTCTATATTCTCACTCTCTGGTTCCTTCTCTGTGCTTCATCAGTTTGATTTATTGCTGAAAGGTGATTGGCTTAAGACACTGCCTCCGTTGATATGACCTCATTAACATCATAAAGAAACCCCGCTTCTCAAATGGGATCCCATCCACAGATATAACAGGAATTCCCACTCATACTCTTTGGGGACACAGTTCAATCCGTAACAGACATCATGGGAGGGAGAGGAAGGGGAGAAAGGAAGGCAGCAAGGAGACAGCTGACAGCCACCCTCTGTGGGGAAGATGTCCCCAGACTGTCCTTGTGCCAGCTGCCACCTGCTGCCCCGGCTGTGTGCTGGCTCAGCCCGGAATGACTTTGACTTTGACTTTTCCTTTCCTGACAACTTGACACCATCTCAGGAAATGCCCGTCCGGGGACCTCCCTGCTGGAGGGTCCAGACACTGCCTCACGTGGAGCTGGTGGTGGAAGCTGCCATAGAGTCGATCCCAGTGTGCGGTGACCCCATGCATCTCAAGGGAGAACTGTGCTCTCCGTAGGGTTTCAGTGGCTGATTTTTTTCAAAGGAAGTCTTTCCTCTGAGGTCCCTGTGGGTGGACTCAAACCCTCAACCTTCTAGTTAGTGATCAAGTGCAGTAACCGTTTGTACCACCCAGGAGTCAGGTCAGGGAAACTATTTCAAAGGAATGTTACTTTGTTGTTCCAAAACACAGTCTGTACCTTGAGTCGTGGTGTAGGCACCACAGGGAGTCAGCATTGGGCCACCCTGAGGAGATGCCCCTCACGAAGCTGGAGGGAGGGCTGGAGCCATGCTGGTCTCAGCACCACAGTAAGGTGCCCACCTCTGCTGGCAGAGCAGCAGGAGTGTGGACACGAGACGCTCCACCACGTGGGCCTGAGCCGACGCCTGCCATGCGGCCCTGCTGTGCCCACAGAGCTGACCTTCCCTAAGCCACCCTCTTCTCCAGCTCCCTGCTGTCCACACGAGGGGAGGCCTCCTGGTCCACGTGTGCCTCCACGCAACCAGCCTCACCTGCAGCTCTTCCCAGTGTTCACATCGTTGCAACGCTAACATCCTAACGACTTTCAAATGTGTGTAATCACCTCAGAGAAATGCGCCACACGCTTCGTAATCACGCGACCCAGTTTGAGAGCTCGCCCCTGGAAAAGGGACACACGCATGCTATAAATTTAATGCTGTCATTACATGGGGGCCTCCTGGGCTCAGCAATCATCCAGAACTCATACAGCCCAATGCCGTGTCTCTGCTGTGGCTGTTTTTAATTAGAAACACTTCCACCAAAATGAATCGCCGTTCAAAATTCCAGCCACGGAAGCAATTTCTTTCCTATCTCACTAAACTGAACCCAAGCCCACTTGGGCAAGAAGTTCAAGGCTGGCAGTGAGTTCATTCACCAGATTTGCTGCTCTCGGTGTATGGTGACCATCAGACGGGCCTGGCTGTGACCAGCATCACGCTTCAGACGTCTCCACAAAGAGGCGGGCAAAGCATGTGAGTTTCAGAGTCCAGGCAGCAGACAGCAGTGGAGGAGGCTGGCGGCTGGATCTGCGGTCAGGAAGTCAGCGTGGCTCCCCGTCCTGCAGTCCCAGCTGGCATCTCAGCTGGGCAGGGCATTTGAGGGAGTAACAGGACTGCCGACCATCCAGCCCACAGAGGTGCCAGGAAGGGCCAGGACATGGCCTCTGAGTCTCTGGAGATCCAAGGTCATCTCTCAGCCAGAAGATGTTCTTTCATCTCTACACAATGGAAATCCTGGGACCTTTTATGAATCTAGAATTGTCCCTTCCCTCAGTACCTATCACCATAGCCAGCTCCCCTGATCTTAGTCCTGGGCCTTCCCAGACCCCATATTTATAAGGCTCAATTTGAACCCCATGTCTTAGTCTCCTAGGGTTGTAGTAACACTAACATCACAAGTGGTGACTTTAAAGAGCAGGAGTCTATTGTCTCACTGTTGTGGCCTCAAAGTCCAAATCAGGGTCTTGGCGTGTTGATTCCTTCTGTGGGCCCTCTCCTAGTTTCTGGTATTTGCCAGCAACCCTTCATGTTCCTTGGCTTGTAGACAGCCTCACATGGCTCTGGCTTCCTATGGGTGTCTGTTATCCCCTTTTATGAGACACCACTCAGAAGGATTAGGGTTAGGACCCACCCTGTTGTTGTTTGTTGTTATGTGCCGTCGAGTCAAACCCAACTCATACTCTGGGATAAATTCATTAACATAACAAAAGGAAATCCCACATTTCAAATTATGTGTGGACCCTGAAACTATATGAAGTGGTTGACCAGAATAGAGGAAGGCACGATGGAGGCTAGGCCTGGATTCCACTTTTTGTAGAAACTGGGGAACCAGAACAGAGCTGCTTAATAATTATAAAGAGTAAGGGCAGTGCTGCCTGTTGTATGGTATCTAAATGGATATTTTCTTTGTAACTGAGTTACAAACACTGTCAGTTTGTTCCCAAGGAAACCTTCTATAACCTGTACATTTCCAGGAATGAATATCTGGCAAAAGTCCTGTAAAACTCACTCCTGTAAACCCCCTGTGGTCACAAAGAAATAACTAATCAACAAATCACATATTACCAAGGGCTAACTCTCACAGCTCACTGTTATAGAGTCAATTCTGACTCATAGTGACCCCTCCTTGAGTTTCTAAGGTGGTATCTCTATGAAAGTAGATTGTCCAGTCTTCCTTCTGAGGAGTAGCTTGTGGGTTTGAACCACCAGCTTTCTGGTTAGCAGTCAAATGCCTTAGGCAATACACCACAAAAACTCTTTGAACCAATTATTATAAAGATTTTGCTTTTTTTTCCTTCCTTTGACAATGATGTATCAATGAATTCCAATCAGAATTTTTCTCACTGTAGTTCCTTCTGTAATTGTATGTTAGAAAGCCCACGGCTGAGATACAGTGGATCCATTAGTCTCTGTGGCCAGTGAACCAAGGGGAAAAACACAATTTTTTTTTAAATGATTTTTGTTGTTGTTGTTGTTTTGGTTTAATAAAAGTCTTTTTGATTGAATTTGAGTCTGGGGTCTCTTTCACTTACCACATTAAACAAGGTCCTATTCACAGTAAAAGTGTTAGGACTTCAACATATCTTTTGAGTGGAAATAATTAAATCCTTAACACCGCCCCTCTCTAAGGACTGAGGAAGCTGTGAGCCCAGGGATGTATCCACCGGGAGTCCGTGCATTCCTCGCTGCTAGCCCATTCTGCACACACCCAGCAGTTGGAATTCCTCACCCAAACTGCCCTTAACACCTGCCAGCCTTTGTCACAGGGTTTCTTCTCCCAGGTGGTATACCAGCTGTTTTGGTTCTCTAGTGCTGCTATAGGAGCTCTGGTAGCATAGTGGCTAAAGCACTTGACTGCTAACCAGAAGGCTGGCGGTTCAAACCCACCAGCCACTCCTCGGAAGGAAGGTTGGGCAATCCTACTTCCGTAGTGATACTGCCTCGGAAACCCAAGGAGGGGTCGCTATGAGTCGGGGCCGACTCGACGGCACATAACAACAACAACAACAAGTGCTGCTATAACAGAAATATCGTAAGTGAATGGCTTACCAAACAGGAATTTATTCTCTTACAATTCAGGAGGTTACAAGTTCAAACGCAGAGTGCTGGCTCTAGGGCTTGGGTAAAAGGTTCCTCAACCCTGGGCTTCAGCTCTGCCTCTTGCTCCCGGCCCACTGGAGCTAGAGGTATCTTCTAACTCAGGCAGCTGCCTGCTGAGTTTGATAAGTCAGCAGATAAAAAGGTGCAATCCCAAGGTCAGCAGGCAACACGGCAGGCCATCGGTCATGAACACTCAGCCAGCTGTGCCAAAAGCTAGAGACCTTTCCCAAGGCTTCTCCTTATATACTGGAAGCAGGCCACCCCTCGAAGGCAACTCAGCTGCTCCCAGCAGATTCCACCCTGGAAGTGATTACTATCTCATCATGGGGAATAACTACATCCAGCTGTCCAGCTGCTCAGCCCAGTAGACACACAGCCTTAAATACCACACCGTTCAGGCGTGGGTCCCAGCCCAAGAAGTGGTCAAGGATGGCTCTTGTAGGGCAGGAGAAGACCCTGTTCCTGAGCCTAGGCCCTGCACACTGCAGGTGGACTAGTGTGGGCCCAAGGAGGGTAAGCTGCTGGCTGCATCTCAGACTTACTGTCCCTCTGGAAGTCTCAGCACCCCATATTCAAACTGACCTTCTCACCTTTAGAAAGACCAAAGTGAAATGGGTTCTCTAACCACTGCTGACTTTAGTGACAATATGCATTGACTCAGACCTCTGGCCTGTGGCCCCCACCAGTGCCCACCTGGTCCTGAGACCTTAGGCCTCAGCTGGTACCATGTGCCAGGGAGCCAGTCTATACCCGCAAGCTCCACCACATCTTCTAATTGAGCTCTGAGATAGCTGTGAAGTGGGACCCCAGGCTTCATTTTTTAGTTGGCGGCATCATAAAAGAACAGATGAACTCTTGTTCCCAAGCTCACAAATGGCCTTCCCACCTCGATCATCCCAGGTGACCTCATTTTCGGTGTCTTGGTTTCCTTCTAAACTTCAGAGAACCCCAGAGGTGATGTGTAAGGCATAAGGGGTGTTTCCTCTCAGTAGACAACTTTGCGGGTCAGTAAAGAGAAAGTGGGCTACTTTGTCGTTAAAGGATAGTCTCTCTCTTCACACAGAGTTTGCGGAAAGCTGCAACTGGGCTTCCTTTTTATGTCCACTTTCTGGGCCCCATGACTTGGCCAGGACCGACGTGCCTCTGAGTGGACTCCAAGCTTAGCCTTTCAGTCAGCAGCTGACCAAGTTTACCGTTTCCGCCACCCACGGACTCTGATGATGGAGGCAGACGTGTCTATGAGCAGCAAGGAAACGCCGTGGAGTGCGAGCAGTCGCTAGAAATTAGAAGAGGAGCCTGGAACAGTTTCTGCCTCAGAGCCCTCGGAAGGATTCAGCACAGCCAAGACCTTGACTTGGACATGTAGCCTCCACAACCATGAGACAATGAATTCCTTTAAAGTGTCCATTTCGTGGTGTTTTATCATGGCAGCACCAAGACAGCTGCCCTCACCCCTTCCTATGTCCTTGGCCTCTGGAGCACACCAGTTGGTGGGTATCTCTGGGGACTGAGTAGTGTACAACGAAATATAGCTGGAGCTCAGCTTCATTGAACTAAGACCAACAAAACAAATGCCTCCAATAAAGCACAGGTGGTCAGAAAGCACACTTGGCTGCTGGCTCCATGCCAACCTCAGGAAGGGCGTGCAACCAAACACAGCTCCTGGCAGCATTCCCGGCATGCAAAGAAATCCCATCTCCTGACGGATCAGCACAGGATTCTGCTGGGTCATGGTCCACCACAGGATGTGAGCAAACCGCAGAAAGTGGCCCACCATCTCCACCCACTGTAGTGTCTCCAGCTCTCTACTGATACAAGTTCAACTCTACAAGTCCCAGTGAGCTTTGTAAAAATGGCTTAAAATACCTCTTCTACAACTGAATTGGATCTTTCTGAGAACTCTGAATCATCTGAGCATCCTAAATGCCGAGTCACTAAAGAAACGCTGCCCTGACTGATTTTTTCTTTTCTTTTTTTTTTTTTTTTTGCCTTTCTCTTTGCCCCAGAAAAGGAGATTTGCAGATAGATTCCAAGGAAGAATAATAAACTGGACTGGAGTCAAGCAGGCTTACCAGGATGGATGTTGTAGTCTCCTAGGGCTACAATAATAAATAAATAAATAAATATCACAAGCAGTGGCTTGAAAGAACAGTGTGATGTGTTCTGTCATAGTTTGGGAAGCCAGATGTCCCCACTCAAGGCACCAGCAGCAGCCTGCTCTCTGTGTCCTCTAGGGGAAGACCCTTCCTGTGTCTTTCAGCTCCCTTGGCTGGGAGATGGCCCCTCACACAGTATCTTGCCCTGCATGTGAGTCAGTCTGCATGTCTATTCTCCCCTTTCATAAGGCACACTCAGAAGGGAGGAGGACTAGAGCCCACTCCAGTCCAGCATGACTTAACTGAAAATACCTTCAAAGAAAACCATTATTGTGTAGGATTTTAGAAACCTTAGGAAAGTGATGGAGGGATGCTCCAGGGTGTCGTGCCTGGACTTGTTAGTGGTCATGGCAAGATACACAAGTAAGACCTCAGAACATTCATTCAGAAGCAGAGAATCAGAATTAATCATTGTTAATGACCATATTAGTTCAGTGATTAGTGTCCAAGTATTTAGACTTAAGGATTGTACCTTAATGACAGATGTCAGGAAGAAGGTATGACCACTGCTCGAACATGACAGAGGTCCCCCATAGCTAGGGTGCAAGGTCACTGGGGGTGTTCCATCTCTGCCTTCTCTCAGTGAGTGAGCAGAAATTCGGGGTTTGGCTCCACAAAACAAGAGCCAGAGTGACGTCAAAGAGGTATGTACTATCTTTTCACCAGGGTCAGAGAATAGCTGAATGACCCGCTTTCTCTTCAACATTAGAAATTGTGGCGGTTGTTTCAATTTGTGCTATGTTCTCCTGTGTCACAGGGTACCAGGTCAAAGCAAACTCACAAGTTGTTTACATATAAGTACTTCACATGCTTCTAGGTTTCCATGACTAAGTTCAGGAATTTTACAAATAACTGTCTCATGGCTTAGTTCATGATAGGGAGCCTCACAGATGTAGACTTATTTCTATTTCCAAGTTCCTACTGTGAGTCCTTGTATATATGTATTTTGAAACCATCATAGTGAGTTATACCTTAAGGGATTTGAAGTCATTATAGAAACATACAGAACAGCCCTATTCCCCAAACAGGGTCACATTCACAGATGCAGGGGTTAGGTCCTCAACATATCTCTTTAGGGGACAAGATTCAACACACAGTAGGGGAGGTCCTGTGTGTACATTTTCTCAGATTCTTGAGTCTTGGATGAAATTACACCCTCAACCATACCCCTTTTAGACACAACTTTTTTTGCCAATGAGAAGATACAAGCCAAAGGGGTCTTGAGTATTGCCAAGTTCTCTATTCCATTATGAAGCAAGAATTCTAGAAGAGGGCATCACTAATAGCCAAACTTTTGCCAGGTGACCCCACAAAGATTGGAGGATATCAGGAAAACCAAGCAAGAAGATGTCACAATAGCTTCATACATATACTTGGGTTCCACATGGAAGTGGCGTGCATAGTTCTAAAATGGCTAGCTAGTTACACCACAGAGTCCCTGGTAAAAATGTTAAACAAACTGGGCTTCTATCGCAACAACTGGACCAGTAAGCAACATCATGACAAATGGAGAAAAGATGGAAGTTTTCAGGGATTTCATTTTACTTGGATCCACAATCAATGCCCATAGAAGCAAGAGTTAAGGAATCAGAGGATGTATTTCACTGGGCAAAGGTGTTGCAAAAGACCTCTTTGAAGTGTCAAAAAGCAAAGATGTCATTTTGAAGACTCAGGTGTGCCTGACCCAATCCACGATCTTTGCAGTAGCCTCATATGCATATGCAAGCTGGACAATGAATAAAGAAGACTGAAGAAGAACTGAGGCATTTGAATTGTGGTGTTGGTGAAGAATATTGAAAATAACATGGGCTACCAGAAGAATGGACAAATCTGCCCTGGAAGAGGTATAGCCAGAATGCTCCTTAGAAGTGAGAACAGCCAGACTTTGTCTCCTGTACTTTGATCCTGTTGTCAGAAGGGACCAGTCCCTGGAGAAGAATATCATACTGTGTAAAGTAGAGGGGTCAGTGAGAAAGAGGAAGACCCTCAATGAGATGGATTGACACAGTGGTTGCAATGATGGCGAGGATGGTGCAGGATGAGGCAGGGTGTGGTTCCGTTGTGCATGGGGTCTCTGAATCAGAACTGTCTCAACGTCACCTAACAGCAGCAATAATATTAAGCAAGCATGTCCTAAACCTCTATGGCCATAAGCATCACCTGGGAAAGTTCCAAAACTCACTCCCACATGTCTGTGAAGGATTCCAATGGTGCACGATTGGAATCCAGATTTGGCTTGCTTACAATATAAAGTGCTGTGTACTGTATTCTTTATACTGCAGCATGACAGCTGTCACGCTGAAGAGTGGACACTCAAGGCCTTGTGGAGCGCTATTGCCACATGTGATTCTGATCAACATAGCAGAAGTACAAAAAGCAACAGCGACCAAGCCAGAGTCCTAATCACTTCCTCCTTCTCTCTCTGTATAAAGGAGCCACTTGGGCAGTTGGTACTGTGCGAGTCCTTGCAGAGGGGATGAGTGGCCAGAATGGTAAAGAGAGACAAGCAAAGGAGCATGCAGCATGAACAAAGGTCCTGTGGTCCCCAACATTTGCAGGAGCCCCTAGCCATGCTCCGTGGTGACACAGCATGAACCCATCCATCCTGCAGAGCCTCTTGGGAGAGTGTTCTCTGTGAGGGAGGGTCAGGATGGGATCAATGGGATTCGCAACCTGCTTCTTAGTAGTGACCATAGCAACCTCTAGTTGGTCATACTGATTCTTCTGTAAATAGAAGAGTCTCTCCTGTGTGCTAGGAATTGGGAAAAACATACAGTCTGACTGACTGGCCTAGTGCTACTGTAACAGAAATACCACAAGCGGGTGGCTGCAAAAAACAGAAATTTAGTTTCTCCAGGTTCAAGAGTCCAGAAGTCCAAGTTTAAGGTGTGGCTCCAGGGGCAGGTCCTTTGTCTTATTTCAGTTCTTTCACTGTCGTTCATTTGATTCCAACTCATAAGGACCCCTATTGGGTTTCCAAGGCTGTCAATCTTGGCAGAAGCAGACTGCCTCATCTTTCCTCCAAGCAGAAACGTCAGCTTAAAACGCTGACATTTTGCATAGCAGCCAAATGCCTTAACCTACACCACCAAAAACAAAACAAAACAAAAAAACTAAATCACTGCCATTGAGTCAATTCCAACTCATAGCAACCCCCATTGAGTTCCAAGGCAATAAATCTTTATGAAAATAGATTGCACCATCTTTCTTTCATGGAGCAGCTGGTGAGTTTGAACTGCCAACCTTCTGCTTAGCCATCAAATGCCTTAGGCACTGAGCCATGCCACCATTACACCACCAGAGCTCCTCTGTTTCAGCTTCCAGTAGCCAGCAGTCCTGGCAGTTCCTGGCCTTGTGGATTCATCTTCCCTCCTCATCATTGTCAGATACTGTCTGTCTCCCCCTGTGTCTCAGAGTCAGTACTCGGTAGAGATCAATGTCGTCACATAAGTAAGGTCCCAGAACTCATTAGAAGACAGACTTGACCCTTGTCTTCTGACTCCTGTTTGACTATTCACCAACTAATGATAGAATTAGCACAAGGAAGAACACAGGTTTATGATCTCAAACTTAGAGCAAAGAGAGTTCGTTGTGACTTGGAGCAGAGGCAATACTTCAACATCATACAGAGAAACATTGGGAAGAATCACTCTGCAAGGAGGAAGGAAAAACAAGCTCAGTGTGAGCACAATTTCATAAGTTAACAGCACAGCTATGCTCATGCTTGCTGGATGTTATGAAAAATAGATTACTTGACAGTTGGTGAAGGGAAATGTAGCTTTGAATAGTTGGTTGAAGTATGGAAGTGAAAGATCAAAAGGAGAAGAGAGAACATAGCAGGCAATGGGAATAACTTCCAACCCAAACACATGAAGGAGCCCAGGTTACAGAACAGAGTTATGTAGAAGCCCTCCTGTGGCAGAGTCTGTGAAAAAAACACCAGCAAAGAGGAAAACCCAAGTCAGAGGTGACTGTGTCCTATCAACAGCTTTGACCAACACTCTACAATATTGGAGGTAGAAGACTCCAAATATTAATAAGAAGGTTTCCACAGAAAAATACCTGATTAATGATTGCCCACCACTTGTGGTATCTTTCTTTCGGGGTGTGTGTTCAGTCAGCATGGTGATGAATTTTCCTCGGAGAACTGTTGGAAAGGGAACAGAGTCGTTTTCAGTGGCCATTTGTGCCTGTGACTTCATTCACTGTTCTCTTGCAAGAGACTAGAAACATGAAGGTTCTTCTAATGAGCCATGACAGCAGGTAATTTCAGGGCAACATGCCCTGAGCCTGTCGTCCACTGCTCTGTTAAAGACAACCCTCTGAACCTGAACCAAAACGTACAGCAAGTGGTAATGTTTTCCCTCTGGAGGCAATCCTTCTTCACCTGTCCTCCTCTCTTCACCACCAAGAACCAGGCTTCCAGGTCTTAGGAATGTCAAGGTCTGTCTTTCATCTTGCCCTGTAGTTCTCACATGGGGTAATTTTGCTTTCCCAGGGAACATTTAGCAGTGTTCAGAGACACAGTTGACTGTCATGGCTGAGGAAGAGGACATGCCACTAGTGTCTTGTGGGTAGAAGCCAGAGATGTTCTAAACACTCCACAATGCACAGGACAGCCAGCAAGATAATTATTCAGGCTAAAGTGTCAGTATTGTCGAGGTTGGGAAACCACAGGTGACCAAATGACATGAGTGAATACAAGCTGTTCTATGCAACTCCTAAAGCAGTAACCATTTCACCTGCAATTCCAGCCTAGGTCTGTGCTGTTCCTCACAAACATGGATTCTGATGCTCATGTGTCCAAACAGTGGATCAGTGACTCACTGTGATCAGCCTGGTCCCCCACAAAGGCCTAGTCTTTGTGTTGAAGATGATGCTGGAAGATCAATCAGTCCACAGTGACCCAGTGAAGTGTGTGTGTGTTGTAGGCTGGGGAGTGGTTCCAGAATGCCTTAAATACATGGAAGAGGAGCACACTGGAAAGGTTAACTTCAGGGACACACAAGTCAAGTTTGGGGCAAGAATTCCTAAGGCCCACACTCTTCCCTGACTCATTTGCTGTATGACTTCATGTAAGTCAGTTACTGACTGCCTTGATTGGTGAAAAACATACCATGAAAATAAAAGTCGTCCTTTAATCCTGGACAAGAGGCTACAGAGAAAATGGATTCTAGTATGTGTCTGGATGAATGATTTGTATATTTTTAAAAATTTGTGGCAAAACAACAGAAAATGATCTTTAATAAACAGATGTATCATGGTAGCCAAAAAGTAGAAATAACTCAGATGTCTAGCAATTGACAAATGGATAAATAAAATGTTGTGCATTAATACTCACCAGCCACTCCTCTGAAGGAAGCTCGGGCAATCTACTCCCCTAGTAATACCACCTCAGAAACCCAAGGAGGGGTCACTATGAGTTGCATCTAACTTGATGGCAGTGATTTTGGTATTTTTGGTATTAATACCATGAGGTATTTTTCAACATACAACAAATGCAACACACTGCTGTCAAGTCGGATCTGACTCATCATGACCCTTCCTTGGGTTTCCGAGGTGATATCACTATGGAACTCCTCGAAGGTTGGGCAATCCTACTTCCGTAGTGATACTGCCTCAGAAACCCAAGGAGGGGTCGCTATGAGTCGGGGCCGACTCGACGGCAAACAACAACAACAACAACATCACTATGGAAGTAGATTGCTCGACCTTCCTTCCGAGGAGTGGCTGGTGGGTTTGAACCACCAGTCTTCTGGTTAGAAGTCAAATGCCTTACTTAGGTACTAAGCCACCAGAACTTATTCAACATATAAAGGAATGAAATACTGACACATTCTACAGTATGGATGAACCTTGAAAATATTATGCCAAGTGAAAGAAGACATACACAAAGGCTGTATATAGTACAGTTGCATTTATATGAAATGTCTGAAATAGGGGGATCCTTAAGATAGAAAATAGATTAGTGGTTGCCAGAGAAATGGGCAGGGGTGGTGTATGGGGTCAGTGGGGTTTCCTCTTGGGGTGATAAAAATGTTTTGAAACTAGTTAACGGTGAAGTTGTGTACAACATTTGAATATACTAAAACTAAAAAAAAAAACCTCACTGCCATCAAGTCGATACTGACTCATAGCGACCCTCTTTGGGTTTCTAAGTCAGTAAATCTTTACAGAGTAGATTGCCCAGCCTTCCTTCTGCAGAGTGGCTGGTGGGTTTGAGTCGCCAACCTTCTTGTTAGCAGTCAAATGCCTTAGGCACTATACCACCAGAACTCCTCAAATATACTAAAAGTCACTGAATTATATGCATTATAATGGTGACTTTTATGTTATGTGAACATTACCTAAATGAAAAAGAAAATAAGTTTAGGGACTATTTTGATTAAATGAGTTATCTGGACTGAAAGAGGAGGGGAGCTGCTTCTGTTAAGTGTGAAAACTATTCAGGATCTACTGACGTATGGAAAACAAAGCCAAACAAACATAGCAGGATGTAGCAACACACCAGATGTTCGTGGGTGGTAAATTAAGTAGCTCATTCCCCTTGGAGGTGGTCTGCAGTTCTGGGACAGAATAAGTGAATACATGTCACTAAACAATCCATTCTTGGTCACTAGCCACCATATCATTCTCTCATCCCATTTTTATCCCCCCAGGTAGCTCCCTTTCATGTGACACTGTGAGACTGTCATGTGGTCCTGGTCAGCATCAAATTTTGGCACAGGGGCCATCTACTCACCCCGAAGACCTTCTTCCTCAAACACACTCCACCTCCAGCAACAATGGGTCTCCAGTCCTGGAACTAAGCATTGTCTCTAGATAGTCCTAAGTTGTCTGGGTGACACAGACAGTTAACCACAAGACTAATAACTGAAAGACTGGTGGTTGGAATCCGTCCAGAGGTGCCTCATAAGAAAAGCCTGGTGATGTGCCTCTGAAAGGTCGCAGCCATGGAAACCCCATCAAGCAGTTCTGCTCCGCACATATGGAGTCTCCATGAGTCAGAGGTGACTTGACGGCAGCTGGTTTGGTTTTGGATTTTTTATTAGGTCATCTCAGGGAAGAGACAGAAAGCCATAAGATGATGACCTCTAAATCAATGCAACACAGCAAAGGGAATAGCATTTGGGGTGAGTGACCTGCAGGTGAGTTAACCAAGTGCTTCCTACAAAGGCTCAGGTCTGGCTGGGGAGCCCAGAGACCTTAGGAAAGGCACAGTCATTCTGCAAGGAGCTATGTTTGAAAAAGAAAGGTGACGGGGGTGGGTAGGAAGACTCTCCAAACCAAAGGCAGTAGAACTCTGCAGATGAGCTTCATTGGTTCACCTGTCTGCAGGCCCCACATGGAGCCCTTTCTCCATCCTTCTCCCCTCCTCCTGTCCCTACAGCTAACCTCTCCCCTTCTTTTGGGATGCTGCCAGGAAGGGCAGCCCTCAAGCTTCCAGAATATTGCTGCTACTCAGCAACCCTGCCAAGAAACTTCAGGGTAACTGCCACAACTCCCTGCCAACACTTTCTTTGTGAATGCAGACAGCCTGGTCCAGGTAGGACAACTTTGAACGACAGGCCTCTGCTTGTGGTCTTCCATAATTGCATGCCAATGGACTTTTGGCAGGCTGGCTTATGTTCTCCTTTGCTTTGAAGCAAGATGTACAAATCATCACAGCCAGTGTGATATGTTCCGAGCACAAATATAAAAAAATAATCCAACATATGATAGATTTAGATGCTCCAAGGGGTTTGTTCTTAAAGTTCAGACACAGCAGAAAGCTTTACTGATACTAAAAAGAAAAACAAGCCAATGAATAGATACAGGTCCAAATAATAAACTAATATAAAGCTCTTTGTTGACTTCTGAGTGTTCATTGTCAAGAAATGCACACAAGGATGCCAGTGGTCCAATCTACACCCAGTCTGACTGGCTTTGTTTTGTGAAATGCCTCCTTATGCCCATCTCAAAGAGAACACAGCAAGCAAAAAATCGTTTGCAGTACACACCCGTCCTGCTGTTTACACCAAAGAGGAATCCCTCTCCTAAAGCCATGCTCCTTTGTCCTGAGGAACTTAGTCTGTATTTAACACCAGGACCTCACACTTAATTCTGCACAGACAAGCTGACAATGGAGGGGTTCTACAAAGGTGGTGTCTTCAGCTCCAAGGACACAAGCAGCCCCGGGACAAGGAAGGACCCAAGAGTGGGGTCTTCTGTGGGGGCTCACCTCTCTCCATCCAGGGCCTCTTCAGGTCTGGCGGGGGCACAGTAAGCAGGGAGGGGACAGTGGAGGGTGCACATATTCAGGGGGAAGTGGGGGAGGAAAGACAGTATCATGGGTAATGAGAGTTAATGTGTAGGGTAGGTGGTCTGGTCATCCAAAACTGTTTCTGGGTCTATGAAAAGGGAGATCTGCCAAGATTTTGGGGTAGGGAGACATCACAAGACTTGTTTATACATTTGGGAAAAATACTCAGTATGTGTATGTGCAATGCTTAGATACACATATACATGCATACACATGCACTCCACACACATGTTGTTAAGTGTCATTGAGCCAGTTCATACATCATAGCAAATCATAGCAACCATATCGACAACAGAAAAAACACTGTCCAGTCTTGTGCCATTCTCACAATCATTGCTATGTTTCAGTTCAGCGTTACAGCCACTGTGCCAGTTAATCTTGTTGAGGGTGTTCCCCTTTTTCGATGAACCTCTACTTTATCAAGCATGACATCCTTCTCCTGGGACTGGACCCCTCTTATAAAATGTCTAAAGTGCACGGGATAAAATTCTTTCATCCTTGCTTCTATGGAGCATTCTGGCTGTACCTCTTCCAAGACAGATTTGTTCATTTTTCTGGCAGTCCAAGATATATTCAGTATTCTTTACCAACATCATATTTGAAATGCATCGATTCTAGTTGGGTCTTCTCTATCCATTGTTCAGCTCTCACATGCATATTGTTGTTGTTGTTAGGTGCTGTCAAGTTGGCTCTGAGTCACAGCGACCCTATGTACAACAGAATGAAACACTGTCTGGTCCCGTGCCAGCCTCACAATCCTTGTTATACCTGAGCTCACATGCATATTAGACTATTGAAAATGCCATGGTTTGGATTAGTCCTAAAGGGGACATTGTTTTTAACACTTTAAGGGGGTCTTTTGTAGCAGATTTGCCCAATGCAATGTGTCTTGCCTGCTCTTTCCATAGGTGTTAATTATGGATCCAGGTAAAATTAAATCCTTGACAACTTCAATCTTTTCTCTGTTTATCATGATGTTGCTTATCTGTCCAGTTGTGAGAAATTTTGTTTTCTTTATGTTAAGGTGTCATCCAAACTGAAGGTTGTTGGTCTTTGGAAGTCTTTGGTCTTCATCAGTAAGTGTTTCAAGTACTATTCACCTTCAGCAAGCAGGTTATGTCATCTGCATGTCACAGGTTGTTAATGAGTCTTCCTTCAATCTTGATGCTATGTTCTTCTTCATATAGCCCAGCTTCTTAGGTTATTTACTCAGCATACAGATGGAATGCTCTATTAAATACATATTGAAACTCCTCTAAGCTAAGAAATTTGGAAGACAGCTACAAGGCCAATGGATTGGACGAGATTGATATTCACACCCATTCCAAAAAGAAGTGATCCAACAGAATGAAGAAAGTATTGAACAGTATCATCAATATTGCACACAACTAAAATTTTCCCAAAGATAATTAAAAAACTGTTGCAGCAGTCCATTCAATGGGAACTTCCAGAAATTCACGACAGATTCAGAACAGGAATGAGAGCTATCATTGCAAATGTAAGATGGAGCTTGGCTAAAAGCAGAGAATACCAGAAAGATGTTTACCTGTATTTTATTGACTATGCAAAGAAATTCGACTTTGCAGATCATAACAAACTATGGATCATATTGCAAAGAGTGGTATTTCCAGAATACTTAAATACTATGCTCATGCAGAACCTGTACTTAGACCAAGAGGCAGTCATTTGAACAGAACAAGGGGATACTGAATGATTTAAAATCAAGAAAGGTGTGTGTCTGGGTTACATCCTTTCACCATACATCACACACATATATGCATGCATTTATACATGTAGACATAGCTAACATACAGACAAACATAGATACATGTACACACAGATACACATACCACATGCAAATATATACATACACACACATTCACTTATAGATACAAATACACACACATAGCACATAGCACACATAGCACATACATGTACACTTACCACACAGACACATATATCACACATACATGCAAATATACACAGATGCAGACAGACACACCTACACACATAGACATACATACTACGCACACACACAGACACACATATCACACATAGATGCAAATACACACACTTACAGACAGACACACACATCACACATATGTCACAAATAGGCACACAGACACATATAAAGCACACACACCAATATGGATATATAAAATTCAGACTGCCCCCACCACAGAGGTTTATGCAAATGCATATACACTCTCAGACATCCACACCACTTCGTGTACAACAAACCAACCATTTGTTGTCAAGTTTGTTCCAATGTGTGTTTCTCAGTAGAATGTGCTCCTCAGGGTTTCCAATGGCTGCTTCAGAAGTAGATCAACAGGCCTTTCTTCTATGACACCTCTGGTTAGAGTGGAACTTGCAACCTTGCAGTTAGCACCCAAAAGCATTGACCATTTGTACCACCCAGAGATCCCTTCCTTCTCAAAAAACCAAAACAATGGGACTTCCAGTAAGATGGCAGAATAGGCAGACAAGCTACACAGACAGTCTTCAACAAAGAAATGAGAGACAAATTGACAGAGACACAGTATATAATCCTGGAGCCCTGTGCCTTGAAAGGAAGTATACAGAAGTGGATTAATCATCAATTAGTGGAAAAACCTGAATGAAAACAGTGAGTATGGAACAGACAAGGCTGTGGACTGTCAGCTACTCATACAGCACCAACAGCCTGAGTATTTCCAAGTGGTGTTGGGACCTGAGAATTAACCTAAAGATCAGCCCTGGTCTCCAAGGACTGCAGAGATGACTACACTGGTGGCCTATGACTAGGAAGGGAAATAGCAAGGAGAGAGACAACCTGAGCTGTGGACTTTCAGCTGTCTGCAGGGTGCAGCCATTTTGCTTGTTTACAAGTGGTGGCAATTTTGGATATTTAAAGTGACAGCATTCTCATTCAGATTCCAGGGACCTAAGAATAGGCTCCATTTACCAAGGATGGCAGGGATATACAGGAGTCTGACAATGGGAAAGGAGACAGGTGGCAAGTGTATAAGTGCTACCAACTAGCAAATAGAGGAGCACAGTACCCTACTTATGTAGATAACATCCAAAGAAAACAAAATCATGGGCAAGTCACTGCAATATACAATCAACAATTAAATATAAACACAAAAACATCACAACCTCTTGGCCACAATAGAACATCACAGCCCACACAAAGAGGCAAGAGAAAGCAGGAGAAACAAGGGACCAAGATACAAACTCAGAGCACACCCCTGAGGAAGAAGCAGCATTGGAACTCCCTGATAAGGAATTCAAAAGAATATATTTAGGTACTTTCAATGGATTGAGAGACAGACCAAGGAAAACACTGACAAAATTGGAGAAAACCCTACAACAATTTAGAAAGACAATAGAAAAACAAAATGACAAAATAAATGAAAAATTAGAAATGATACAAAATCTACAGATACAAATCCAGAAAATTAATAATAAATTTTCAGAAATAAGTAACACTTTGAATGGCCAATGGAATAGAACTGAATCAATGGAAAACAGAATTAGTGAGATTGAAGACAAATACCTCAGTACTTCACTTCTTTGGAGAGGGATCAATCAGAAAAAAAGATCAAAACAAAATGAAGAAAGCCTAAGGTTCATGTGGAACACCATCAAAAGGAATAACCTACATGTAATTGGAATTCCAGAACAGGAAGAGACAAATAAAACCTCAGAGAAAATTGTCAAAGATCTGTTGGAAGAGAATTTCCCTGGTATGATGTGAAAGATGAGAATACATCCATTCAAAAAGTCCAACACACCCCAAACAGGATAGACCCCAAAAGAAAATCACCAAAACATATCATCATCAAACTCACCAAAACCAAAGACTAAGAAAGAATCCTGAAAGCATCATGGGAAAAATGAAAAGTTACTTACAAAGGACAACCAATAAGATTAAGCTTGGATTTCTCAGTAGAAATCATGCAGGTGAGAAGACAATGGGATGGTATATATAAAACTCTGAAAGAAAAAAAATTCCAACCAAGAACTATATACCCAGCAAAATTGTCCCTCAAATATGATGGTAAAATTAAGAGATTTCCAGATAAGCAGAAATTAAGGGAATTTGTTAAAACCAGACCAACCTTACAAGAGATGCTAAAGGGAGTCCTTTGGACAGAGAAGCAGCAACAGTCAACAACAACTGACCATTAACACACATGATGACATAACCCAGAAACGAATCCAGTAATGGAAGTATCCAAAGTAAATAAGCCTACAAGAGTGTAAACAGGGAACCAGACATATCAATTGACAATCAATCGAGGACAACTGCAAACCAAAAAGAGAGAAAAATTGTGTCCTTACAGAACTTCTAAATGATAGACAAGTCAAGACAACTACAAGATAGAACAGACTGTTCCAATCTTGGGAAGAAAACTATAAATCACAGGGTAACTTCAAAGAAAAATGATAAACCTCCATATCAAAATAATAATAAAAAGGACCAACACAAATATTTAGCAAATATTAAAACAATAACAAGGAAGGAAGTGATGTTACTATTCAAAAACCAAATGAGCTCAGCACAGAAAATTATTTGGAAAAAAGAAATCAGCAACACCACAATAAAGCACATAACAAAATGACAACAACAAATTCATACTTGTCAATAATTACACTACCGAAAGAGTAAAAAGAGAACCTACACATTGGGAAACATTATTCAGCAACAACATATCTGACAAGGGACTTATCTCTAAAATTTCTAGAAAAACCCAACACATCAACAACAAAAAGATTAACAATCCAGTTGAAAAATGGGCTTAAGACATGAATAGACACTTCACCAAAGAGGATATTCAGGCATCCAGAAAATTCATGAAGAAATGCTCATGATCATTGGATATCAGAGAGATGCAAATCAAAATAACAATGAAATACCGTCTCACTGCAGCACTAATGGCAAAGTTCAACAAGACGGAAAAGAACAAATGCTGTCGAAGATGTGGAGAGATTGGGACTCTCATACACTGCTGGTGGGACTGTCAAATGATACAACCACTGTGGAAAGCAGTATGGTGATTCCTT
>NW_006921968.1:1537708-1544180 GCF_000298275.1 Orycteropus afer afer | reverse complement strand
CATTCCTTTTCAAACTGTCATTCCCGGCATAGTAGATCATATGGTTGTCTGATTCAAAATGGCCAAAACCAGTCCATTTCAGCTCACTAATGCCGAGGAATGTTCTGTTGAAGGACAAATATAATATTAATTTATTCTTGTAAAAAGTCAAGAAGAGGCTTATATATGGAAGGGAACTTTGTTGGTTACCAGGGGTGGGAAGGGGAGGGAAAGGAACACTGAAAAAAAAAAAAAAAAAAAAAGCATTGACCCATGTCATTTTAGTTTTGTGTATTTCACTGTACCTAAATTACATTCCAATAAATTGTATTTAAAAAAAAAAAAACATGAAACCCAACCCACTGCCATCAAGTCAGCTCTGACTCAGAGAGACCCTATAAAGCAGAGTGGAACTGCACCATAAGGTTTCAAAGGCTGAAATCTTTACAGAAGAAAAGCCAAACCCACTGCTGTGGAGTTGGTTCCTGCTCACGGTGCCCCTAGAGGACAGAGTGGAACTGCCTTATATGGTTTCCAAGACGGTCATCTTTATAGAAGCAGACTACCATATCTTTCTCTCACAGAGTGCCTGGTGGATTCAAAACACTTAACCATTAAGTGAATTTTTGGTGAGCAACCAAGCACTTAACCATTGTGCCATCATTGATTCCCATTGTGAGCACCCATCTCTTCTTGGCTTTCTGGATTTCTATCTGTAGATTTTGTGTCATTGCTAATTTTTTCATTTATTTTGTCATTTTGTTTTTTTATTGTCTTTTGAAATTGTTCTAGGGTTTTCTCTGTTTTCCTCAATTTTGTCAGTGTTTTCCTAGGTCTATCTCTCAGTCCTTTGAAGGTACCTAAATATAATTCTTTTGAATTCCTTATTAGGGACTTCCAATGCTGCTTCTTCCTCAGGGATGTGGTCTGGGTCTGTATCCTGGCCCATTGTTTCTCGTGCTTTATCTTGCTTCTTTGTGTGGGTTGTGATCCTCTATTGTCTCCAAGACATTGTGACATTTTGGTGTTTATATTTAATTGTTGATTTATGTTAGAGTGACTTGCCCACGATTTTTATTTATTTATTTTTTGGATGTTATCTACGTAAGCAGGGTACTATGCTCTTCATTAGCCCTACAGAGAAAATGCTATTCACAAATGGAATCACATCCACAAGTGTAAACCAAAAAAACCTGGCCCTCATTCCTTAAAATAATAATAAAACCATTAATCCTTTCATGTCACTTCATTTCATGACCTGCGCGGTTTTACTGGATGTGGTATAGATGCTTTCTGGTTTTCCAGCACCCAAAGAGTAAAATGAGGTCATTATTCTATTAATCTCTTCCTCCTTTGATACCAAAGTCAATTCCAAATTACAGCAACCCTATAGGACAGAGTTGGACTGCCCCATTGTGTTCCCAATGCTGTAAATCTTTATGGAAGCAAACTGTCCCATCTTTCTCCTGCAGAGCAGCTGGTGGGTTCAAACCACCAACTTTTCAGTTAGTAGCCACGCGCTTCACCACTGTGCCACCAGGGCTCCTCTAGTACCTGGAATAGTATTTGGATGTGTTTTTGCCATTAGGTGCCATTGAGTTGATTCTGACTTATAACAACATCAATGTAACAGAGTAGAACTGTCCCATAGGATTTCCAGGCTGCAAATCCTTGCAGAAGTTGACTGCTGCGTCTTTCTCCCATGAAGCTGTTAATGGGTTCAAACCACTGAGCATTCTGTTAGCAGCCAAGCACTTAACCACTGCACTACTATCCACAGGTCTAGGGGTTATGGTTTACTACACACATTTTTGAGGGATACAATTCAATTCATAAGCCCTTCCTTTGCAGTTTCCTTTGATCAGGGCACACTTGGAAGACTAGGCATTCCATTCAAGTCTTGGGAGCCAGCTGGGCTGGATTTCATTCTCTGCTGTCACCCTGACTGATAAAAGCCTCATTATGGGGATCACTGATTGTTAGCCTCCAACATCATTCACTATTATTTTTTCTGATACTACCATTAGATAGAAATCTTCTGAAGATCTAAACATCAGAGAGGTCCCCCCTTCAAAAAGGAGGCACTGGGAGGTGTGTTGTTTCTCAGGATTTGCAATAAGCTGTCAAAGCCTTTCAAGTGAGTGGCTTGTGAATAGGAGTTATCCCTGTCACTCGTGCTGTGAACAACAAGCCCAGGCCTGACATCAGAGCACTCCAGCTACAGCGAGCAAAGTCAGACAAAATCACAGTCCGACAGCTGGAAAGGGGGCTCCCCAGAGCTGGTGCTCTGTGCGTTCTTCTGCTGGTGAGCTCCAATTGCCTTGAAAGGGGCTCTCTGGCCAACACGGCGGTGGCAACCACATCCTGAGCCTCCTTGGTCACCAGAACAACATATGCACATGGCGTGCTGGCTCCACATGAAGGGATCCTAGCCTTGCTGAGCAAGGGGTTTACAACACTCCCATTAGGAAAAACAGAGCTAGAAACAATGTGAAGTTAGATGCGTTGGGGACAAGAAAAAGACCCCCAAGAAAACATGGTTGCAAGGCACATGTTCTAATTACAGTGAAGAGATGGCAAGGCCTCTCTGTGGTTGAATGTTGCTTTAAGAGATGGCAAGGTCTCTCTCACTGTTAAATACTTAATTGGCAAAACATCAAAGTATTAAAAGTAGATGCTATTCTCCATGTTTTTTATCTTATTGGGATGTTTCATACTTTGGGTCATTGTGTCCTAGTAAACATTTATCGTTTTACACTCCTTATTCCTGAGAAGATTTCTGTAATTGTTTTAATGAACACCTGTTTTCCTTGAGCACGTAGAGAAGTAAAACTTTAACTCTGTAGAGAATAAGCTGATTTCATGACTTCCAAGATTAATGATGTAATCAGGTACAAACATATAACTAAAGTAGAACAAAGGCATCAGGGGTCACTCTCGCAGAACATGCAGGGTGTCCGCTTGGCCCTCATTCCTTAAAATAATAATAAAACCATTAATCCTTTCATGTCGCTTCATTTCATGACCTGCACGGTTTTACTGGATGTGGTATAGATGCTTTCTGGTTTTCCAGCACCCAAAGAGTAAAATGAGGTCATTATTCTATTAATCTCTTCCTACTTTGATACCAAAGGCCACCAACTGCCAAAGTAGAGTAAGGATTGTCTTCCAAATTTCTTGGCATACATGAGTAAACACTTCTAAGTACTGCATCCATTTGTTAAAACATCTCAATGGGTGTTCTGTCAATTACTGGAGCCTTGAACAGCTAGTTGGCCAATTGACTGACTGCTTGTTGTTGTTAGGTGCTATCTAGGTCTCTCCTACTAATACCGACCCCATGCACAGAAGAACAAAACCTGCCCAGTCCTGCACCAACTCCACAATCCCTACTCTACTTGAGCCCATCACCACAGCCACCGTGTCAATCCATCTCATTGAGGGCCTTCCCCTCTTTCATCAACCCTCCATCTTACCAAGCATGACATCCTTCTCCAGGGAATGGTCCCTTCTGACAACATGATCAAAGTAGGTGAGATGAAGTCTGACCATTCTCGCTTCCAAGGAGCATTACGGCTGCACTTCCTCCAGGACAGATTTGTTAGTTCTTTTAGCAGTCTGTGGCACTTTCCGCATTCATCACCAGCACCACAACTCAAAAGCATCAAATTTTCTTCAGTCTTCCTTATTCATTGTCCAGTTCTCACATGCATATGAGGTGATTGAAAATACCATAGTTTGTGTCAGGTGCACCTTAGTCCTCAAGGAGACATCTTTGCTCTTCAGCACTTGAAAGAGATCCTTTGCAGCTGATTTGCCTAGTGCCATACATCATCTGATGTCCTGACTGCTGCTTCCATTGCCTCCAATTGTAGAACAAGCAATATGAAGTCTTTGACAATTTCAATCTTTTCTCCATTTATCATGATGCTGCTAATAGGTCCAGGTCCAGTTGTGAGGATTTTTGTTTTCTTTATATTGAGATGTAATCCATACTGCAGACTGTATTCTTCAATCTTCATCAGCAAGTGCTTCCAGTCAACCTCCCTCACATTCAGCAAGCAAAGTTGTGTCATCAGAGCGTCACAGGCTGTTAATGAGTCTTCCTCCAATCCTGATGTCACGTTCTTCTTTATATAGTCCAGCTTCTAGGATTATTTTCTCAGCATACAGATTGACTAAGTATGGTGAAAGGATACAACCCTAACACACTCCCTTCCTGATTTTAAACCATGCAGTGTCCCCTTGTTCTGTTCGAATGACAGCCTCCTGGTCTATGTACAGGTTCCTCATGCATACAATTAAATGTTCTGGAATTCCCATTCTTCTCAATGTTACCCATACCTTGTTGTGATCCACACAATCGAACGCTTTTGCATAGTCAATAAAACACAAGTAAACATCTCTCTGGTATTCTTTGCTTTGAGCCAAGACCCATGTGACATCAGCAATGATAACTCTGTCCCACGTCCTCTTTTGAATCCAGCTTCCATTTCTGGAAGTTCTCTCTCAATATACTTCTGCAGCCATTTTTGAATTATCTTCGGTGAGGCTTTACTTGCATGTGATATTAATGATATTGTTTGATAATTTCCACATTCTGAGGGATCATCTTTCTCTGGAATGAGTATAAATATGGATCTCTTCCAGTCACTTGGCCAGGTAGCTAGCTGTCTTCCAAATCTCTTAGCATAGCCAAGTGAGTTCCTCCAGTGTGGCATCCGTGTTTTGAAACATCTCAATGGGTATTCTGTCAATTCTTGAAGCCTTGTTCTTCAGCAATTCCTTCAGTGCAGCTTCAACTTCTTCCTTCAAAAACATTGGTTCTTGCTCATATGTCTCCCCCTGAATTGGATGAAGATCAACGAAGTCTTTTTGGGACATCTTCTTTTGATGCTTCCTGCATCAATCAATATTTTACCCATAGAATATTTCAATATTGCAACTCGAGGCTTAAATTTTTTCCTCAGTTCTTTCAGCTTAAAAAATGCTGAGCATGTTCTTCCCTTTTCGTTTTGTAACTCCAGATCTTTGCACATTTCATTATAGTTACTGGCTTTGTCTTCTCGAGCTGCTCTTTGAAATCTTCTGTTCAGCTCTTTATCTTGTTATTTCTTCCATTTGCTTCAGCTACTCTCTGCTCAAGGGCTCAAGTTTCAGAGTCTTGTCTGATATGCATTTTGTTTTTTTCTTCCTTTTCCATATTTTTAATGACCTCTTGCTTTCTTCATGGATGATGTTCTTGATGTCATCCCATAATTCTTCTGGTTTCCAAATAAAAAATGATGCAACAGGATGTGGAAATTATCTAAGAATACCATTAATATCATACACAAGTTCACTTTTGCTGAACATAATTAAAAAATGGTCACAGTAGTATATTGACTTGGAGCTGCCAGTAGTTCAAGCTGGATTCAGAACAGCAAATGGAATGAGGGATATCATTGCTGATATCAGGTGGATCTTGGCTGAAAGAAAAAAGTACAAAAAAATGTTTACCTGTGTTTTATTGACCACACAAATACATTCAGCTCTGTGGGTCATAACAAATTATGGATAACATTGCCAAGGACAGAAATTCCAGAGCAGTTAATTGTGCTCATGAAGAACCTGAGCATAGACCAAGAGGTACTCATTTAAACAGAACAAGGAGACACTGCATGGCTTAAAATCAGGAAGAGTGTGTGTCAGAGTTGTATCCTTTCACCATATTTATTCAGTCTGTTTGATGAGCAAATAATCTTAGAAGCTGGCCTGTATGAAGAATGCAGCATCAGGATTGGAAGAAGACTCATTAACAACCTGCTATATGCAGATGACAAAACCTTGTTTGTTAAAAGTTAAAATGACTTAAAGAATTTACTGATGAGGATCAAAGACTACAGTCTGAAGTATGGATTATACAACAACATACAAAAAACAAAAATCTTCACAACTGGAACAATAAGCAACATTACAATAAGTGGAGAAAAGATTGAATTTGTCAAAGATTTAATATTGTTTGGACACACAATCAACACCCACGAAAACAGTAGTCAAGAAATTACATTATACTGGGCTAATCTTCTGCAAAAGACCTCTTTAAAGCGCTAAAGAACAAAGATCTTACTTTGAAGACTAAGGTGAGCCTAATCCAAACCATGATATTTTTATCTATCTATCTATCTATCTATCTATTATCTATCTATCTATATCTATCTATCTATCTATCTATCTATCTATCTATTTTAAGAGCTTGTTTTACATTCAACATTACATGTACATTTAATTTCATTCCCCATTTACCATGTCCAACCCTATCCCGGTCTCCTCCCCTCTCTACCCTGTAACCCTCCCCTGTGCCCCTCATATTTATGCACTCCTCTTTGTCCTGCATTTCCACATTTTGAATGTTGGTCTTCTGATGTCCCATGGTCTATTGCTCTAAGGGATGTATTACAATAGAGTATGTGGATATGTCATCCTGGGTTGAGTGGTCTGTGTGTTCATCTTG
>NW_006921968.1:1536070-1537468 GCF_000298275.1 Orycteropus afer afer | reverse complement strand
CTTCTGACGCTAGGAGACTACTAGTTGCATCTTAGACAGCCACTTGAAAACTTTTAAGACCCAGTCGCTACTCACCAATGTAGGATGTGGAACAATGCTTTTATGTATTTTGTTGTGCCAATTGAGTCTGGTGTCCTCATTACTATGGTCCTGAGATGGTAGATCTATTGGATCTCTCTCCCATAGTATCTGGTTTTCTGTAAGGGATTATTCTGTGTCTGTCTTCTATTGTTTCTGTAAGAATTACAGGTATCTTGTATCACTTGAGTCTGTGCAAGATTAGCCTCAGCTGAATCTATCCTTGGTCTAGATATACTCCTGTTCACTGACCCCCATCTGATCATCTCAGGTGTTTATGTGTTTATCTGTAGCCTGGTGTTTGGTGTTAATGGCAATGCAGTATTGTGGAAACATTGGTTGGTATTAGCATCAGTCATCTATCTCGTATGTGCACAATTAGGTGTCCTCCCATTTCCTAATGTTATCATGGTGATCATAGATCCTTCCTGTATATCCCTCCCCCTACCCATGTCAGCGTGTAGGCCCCAACTAGCCCGAAATTAATCCCTCCTCTTCCCTCCCCATCCCGGTAACCTACTGAGTTCCCTTTCCCAAGCAAACTCTTCTCTTTCTTTTTACAGTAATGGGCTCATATACAGTACTTGTCCTTCTGTGATTGACTTATTTCACTCAGCATAATGTCCTCCAGGTTCATCCACATTGTAAGATGATTCATGTATCCCTCATTGTTCTTTAATGTAGCATAGTATTCCATTGTGTGCATGTACATAATTTGGTTATCCACTCATCTGTTTATGCACATTTAGGTTGTTTCCATCTCTTTGCTACAGTGAATTGTGCTGCGATGAACATAGGTGTGCGTATGTCTGTTCATGCACTATCTCTCACCTCTTTAGGATATATTCCTAGAAATGGAATTGCTGGTTCAAATGGTACTTTTATTTTTCAGTTTTCTAAGGAAACGCCATACCGTTTGCCACAATGGTTGTACCATTTTACAATCCCACCAGCAGTGCACAAGAGTTCCAATCTCTCCACAACCTCACCAGCATTTGTTATTTTCTGACCTGTAGAACTTTGATTTTATTGCTAGGATGAGATGATATCTCATTCTTTTTTTGATTTGCATCTCTCTAATGATTAATGAGGAGCCCTGGTAGCATAGTGCCTAAGGCACTTGACTGCTAACCAGAAGGCTGGCGGTTCAAACCCACCAGCCACTCCTCGGAAGGAAGGTGAGGCAATGTACTTCCATAATGACACTGCCTTGGAAACCCAAGGAGGGGTCGCTATGAGTCGAGTCCAACTTGATGGCACATAACAACAACAATGATTAATGATCATGAGCAATTTCTCATGTGTTTGTTGGCTGCCTGT
>NW_006921968.1:1516892-1534824 GCF_000298275.1 Orycteropus afer afer | reverse complement strand
CCACCAGCCACTCCTCGGAAGGTTGGGCAATCCTACTTCCATAGTGATACTGCCTCGGGAACCCAAGGAGGGGTCGCTATGAGTCGGGGCCGACTCAACAGCAAAACAACAACAACATCCACGAACAAGGTAGGTTCTTCCATTTATGTAGTGCCCTTGTTATCTCTTGTAGCAGTGTTTTATATTACTCTCTGTATAGGTCTTTTGTGTCTCTGGTGAGGTTTATTCCTACATATTTTATCTTTTTAGTAGATATAGTAAATGGTATTGTTTCTCTTAATTCTTTATCAGAGGACTCCTTTCTGGTGTAGAGAAATCCAACTGATTTTTGTATGTTGACCTTGTATCCTGCCACTTTGCTGAACCTCTCTATTAGTTCCAGTAGTTTTTTTATTGAGTCCCTTGGGTTTCCTATGTACAGGATCATATCATCCTCAAATAGAGATAGTTTTAGTTCCTCTTTACCATTTTGTATGCCTTTTATTTCTCTTTCTTGCCTTATTGCCCTGGCCTGGGCTTCCAATACAATGTTAAATAGAAGTGTGATAGAGGGCATCCCTGTCTGGTTCCCGTTTGGAAGGGGAATGCCTTGAGTCTTTCTCCATTAATAATGATGTTGGCCATTGCCTTTGCATATATACCCTTTATTATGTTGAGAAATTTCCCTTCTATCCCTATTTTGCTGAGAGTTCTGAACAGGAATCAATGTTGGATTTTATCAAATGCATTTTCTGCATCAATTGATATAATGATATGATTCTTTTGTTTTGTTTATGTGGTGGATTACATTGATTAATTTTCTGATGCTGAACAACACTTGTAAACCTGGTATGAATCCCACTTGGCCTGGGTGTATTAATTTTTTGATATGTTGTTGGATTCTGTTGGCTAGGATTTTGTCAAAGATTTTTGCATCTATGTTCATGAGGGATATTGGTCTGTAGATTTCCTTTCTAGTGGTGTCTTTCCCTGGTTTTGGTATTAGTGTTATGCTTGCTTCATAAAATGAGTTTGGGAGTAGTCCATCTTTTTCTGTCTTCTGGAATAGCTTGAGCAGCATAGGTGTTAACTCTTCTCTGAATATTTGATAGAATTCTCCAGTGAAGCCATCAGGGCCAGGGTTTTTCTTTGTGGGAAATTGTTGTTTTTTTGCCTGTTCAATTTCTTCTTCTCTTATAGGTCTGTTCAAGTTTTCTATCTCTGAGTGGGATAGTTTAGGTAGGTTTTGTGATTCTAGAAACTTGTGTGTCTCTTCTAAGTTCTCAAATCTACTGGAGTACAGTTTTTCATAATATTCTGTCACTATCTTTTTTATTTCACTTGGTTCTGTTGTGATGACACCATTTTTGTTTACAATTCTTGAGATATGGATCTTCTCTTTCTTTTCTTTTGTTAGGTCTGCCAATGGTTTATCGATTTTATTAATCTTTTCAAAGAACCATCTTTTTGTTTTATTGATTTTCTCTTTTTTGTTCTATTTCATTTATTTCTGCTCTGGTCTTTATTATGTCCTTGCTTCTAGATACTATAGGATTCTTTTGTTGTTCTATTTCTAGTTGTTGGAGTTGATGAGTTAGAGTGTTGATTTTGTTTCTTTCCTCTTTTTTGATGTGTGCATTTATTGCTATAAACTGTTCTCTGAGTACTGCTTTCTCTGTGTTCCATAGGTTTAGTATGATGTATCTTCATTCTCATTTGTTTCTAGGATTTTTTTTTTTTATTTCAGTTTTTATTTGTTCTATTACCCAGTAGTTTTTGAGCAGTGAATTGTTCAGCTTCCATATGTTTAATGCTTTTTCCCTGCTCTTCCTATTATTAATTTCTAATTTTATAGCATCGTGGTCCAACAAAATGCTTTGTAGTATTTCAATGCTTTTGAATTTATTGAGGCTTGTTTTATGACCTAACATATAGTCTATTCTGGAGAAGGATCTATGTGCAGTAACAAAGAATGTGAATTTTGCTTTTGTTGAGTGAAATGCTCTGTATATGTCTATGAGTTTGAGTACATTGATTGTATTGTTGAGTTCATCAGTATCTTTGTTGAGTTTTTTCCTAGTTGACCTGTCCCTCTTTGAGAGTGGTGTGTTAAATTCTCCTACTACTATTGTAGAGTTGTCTATTATCACTTTTAATTTTTGCAAAAATTTTGCAAAAAAAATACATGAAGTTAATATTTGCTTCATGAATTTTGGAGCACTTTCATTGGGTGCACAAATATTTATTATTGTAAAGTCGTCTTTGTCAATTGACCCTTTCAGCATCATATAATGTCTGTCCTTATCTCTTATGATGTTTTTCACCTTAATGTCTATTTTATCAGAAATCAATATCACTACTCCTGCTCTTTTTTGGTTTCCTTTGGCTTGGTATATATATATATATATATATATATATATTTCCATCTCTTAACTCTTAATTTGTTTTATCTTTGTGTCAAAGATGGGTTTCTTGTAAGCAGCATATTGATGGGTCTTCTTTTCTTATCCAGTCTGCAACTCTCTTTCTCTTGATAGGTGCATTTAGTCCATTCACATTGAGTTTAATTAGTGATGGGTATGAATTGATTGCTGTCATTCTATGGTGGTTTTTTTTTTTTTGGTCAGGTTGTTGGTGTTTCTTTGGTCCATATACTTTTCTCTAGTGAATTCAGTTTGTTGGCTAATGCTTTCTCCCTTTTCTTCTTCAAAGTTGCTTTTGTGCTTGTTAAACCCATATGTTTTCCTTCTTTCTGGATTTGCTTAGAAGGATTGTTACTTTTCTCTGTGGTTACCTTGGAGTATATTCTTGTCTCTATATTTTTAGAAGAGTGTGTACTGTAAAAACATTGTCCTGTTTTCCTCTCCATTTGGAAGTTTGTACCTAGAAGTTTTATTCCCTCTGATATGTTAGTTGCTGTTGTTGTGTGCCCACTGACTTCCTTGGTTTTTAGAGTACAGTGTTTTATGGTCTTGTTTTGAGTTTCTATTTTGGATTTGATTTTAGTGTTGACGCCACGTATCCTGGTTTTGTTGATCTCTGTTGTGGGTTCTCTATTGGAAGAACTTCCTTAAACATTTCTTGTAGGGTTGGTCGGATTTTTACAAAATCCTTTTATTTCTGTTTGTCTCAGAATGCCTTGATTTTGTCCCCATATTTGATGGATAATATAGGATTCTTGGTTTGAAGTTCTTTTCCTTCAGTGTTTTATATATGTCATCCCATTGCCTTCTTGCCTGCATGGTTTCTGCTGAGTAATCAGAGCTCAGCCTAACTGTTTGATTATTATAAGTAATATTTCTTTTGTCCTGGGCAGCTCTCAAAATTTTTTCTTTGCCTTTGGTTTTGGAGAGTGTGATTATAATATGCCTCAGTGTTTTTCTCTTGGGATCTATCTTGTGTGGGGTTCTATGAGATTCTTAGACAAATATCTTTTCTTCCTCCATGATATGGGGGAAGTTTTCTGTTAGCAGGTCTTCCCCAATTTTCTTTGAGGTTTTTTCCACCTCTTCTTGTTCTGGAATTCCAATGAGCCACCTTCTGTTTTTTTTTTTTTTTTTTTTTTTTTTTTCATGTCATCCTATATAATTCTTAGGTTCTCTTCATTTCTCTTAAATCTTTGTTCTTATTTTTCTTCATACAGGCTGGTGTCCAGGGATTTGTCTTCTAGTTGTTATATGCGATCTTCAGTCAGTTCTAACCTACTCTTTTGTGCATCTACTGTGTTGTGGTTGTTGTTGTTATATGCCATCGAATCAAACCCGACTCATAGCAACTCCTCCATGGGTTTCCAAGGCACTATCACTACAGAAGTAGATTGTCCAACCTTCCTTCTGAGGTTTGAACCACCAGGCTTCTGGTTAGCAGTCAAGTGCCTTAGGTGCTACGCTGACACAAGCCATGATATTTCCAATTGTCTCATATGCATGTGAGAGCTGGACAATGAATAAGGAAGACCGAAAAAGAGTTGATGCTTTTGAGTTGTGGTGCTGGCAAAGAATGCTGAAAGTACCATGGACCACTAAAAGAACTAACGGATCTGTCCTGGAGGAAGTGCACCCAAAATGCTCCTTGGAAGCGAGAATGGCCAGAACTTTGTCTCACCTATTTTGGTCATGTTGTCAGAAGGGACCATTCCCTGGAGAAGGATGTCACTCTTGGTAGGGTGGAGGGTCGATGAAAGAGGGGGAGGCCTTCAACAAAATGGATTGACACAGTGGCTGCGATGATGGGCTCAGGTATAGCAGGGATCATGGAGCTGGTGTGGGATTGGGCAGTGTTTCGTTCTGTTGTGCATGGCGTTGCTATGAGTCAGAAATGACTCGACAGCACCTGACGACAACAACAACAACAACTGTGTTGTGTAATTCTGTCATTTTGGTATTCATCTTCTGGATTTTTAACTGCTATTTTTGTATGAGTTCTGATCGTGCATTAATCTTATTATTTTGTTCTTGAATGATTTTGCTGAGTTCTTCCAGCGAACTGTCTGTGTTCTCCTTATTTCTGTTTGAGGTTTCCTTAGGCTCTTGTATAGCTCTATAAACATATCTATTAAATTCTTTCTCAGATAATTCTATTGCCTCCTCTTCCTCCATGTATAATGAAATCTTTGTGGTTTTGCTTCTAATGGATTATCCTGGGTTTTTTTTTTGTTTGTTTGTTTGTTTGATTTGAGGTTGTCTGTTGTTTCCTAGAAATTTTGAGGTTGTCTTTAACTGTTGGTTATGTATTGAATTGTTTTGTCTAGATTTTATGGTTTAATATTTTGAAAAGGTGAAGCTGGTGTCTTATTTATTTATTTTAGTCATTAATTCAGGTATGCTGGGTTGCTCTGCAGTTTTCTTTATGATGGTGGAATCACTGTGTGGAATGTGGATATGGGTTTCTGTTTGTCGTAAAGAGGGTTTAGAGTTTGAACCTAGAGGTTTTATGTTGGTTGAATGTGGTTTCTTCTATTGGATGAGTGAAGTTATTGGCAGAGAAGGTGGGAGTGGAAGAAGGATAGCTTGCTGTTGCTAGGGGCAGTTTCTAGGGCTTTGAGCAGGCTGCTACTGATGACGTTTTATTGTTATTTACAGGTCCACAGCTCAATTTCAACAAAGACTGAAGTTGTTTGGGGGGTCACCACTTTCCGCCAGGCTAAGACACATGCAAAAACCCCAATCTTAAGGCCCCTCAGCACCAAAAAGCCAACACAAGACAACTTCCTGGCTCCATGACCCACCGCAGGGGTTTCTCTCTCCATCACCACCCACCCACAGCACCAGCCCAGCCCGCCCAGACTGCTATGCACTCAGGAGTTCCTCTGTGAGTCCACCTACCCATGGCGCCAAAGATCCCCTCAGTTTCAGCTGTGCTAGAGTCGGGACAGTGACTGCTAGTAGTGTGTGGCCCCAATATTACTGATAAAGTCAAGCACAGGCCTCTCAGTGCCACTAAGCTGACCCAAGCCTAGTCAGTGACCTGTTGAGGGGGAGCGGGCACACCCTCCTGGAGCGCCAGTGGACTATCTGCTCAGATTTCAGCAGTTCTCGATGTGCCCCTTTGTGCCTAGCTGACTCGAGTTACCAATAAAATCAGGTGCTGAAGGTAAATCCTTGGGGTGATCACCAGTATCCCGGTGTGGTCTCTTGTATGCTGGTATGGTGTGTCTTCTGCCTTAACCCAAGGAGGTCTTGGATGGTTGTTCTCACCTGCTAGTCACTCCCCCAGGGAGTCTGTAATGGTCATTCTCAGCTGCCTGTCTGCACTCTGCAGGATAGATCTTTTTTTTTTTTTTTCTCCTATACTTTTCTTCTCTCTAATTCTACTCCTCTGAGTTTGTTGCACTCTGACTCAGTGAGCTGTTCAGAACACCAAAATCCCTAATTCAAACTGCTATACCTAGTTTTTCAAGCACTAAGCTGCTAGAGGGAAATAGCATGGTGATTACTGAAGAGACTCCATTCTGAATCCAAACCATGATATTTTCAATCATCTCATATGCATGGGAAAGCTGGACAATAAATAAGGAAGATTGAAGAAGAATTGATGTCTTTGAATTACGGTGATGGTGAAGTATACTGAAATTACCATAGACTTCCAGAAAAAAGAACAAATCTGTCCTGGAAGAAGTGCAGATGGAATGGTCCTTAGAAGCAAGAATGGCCAGACTTCATCTCACTTACTTTGGTCATGTTGTCAGAAGGGACCAGTTCCTGGAGAAGGATAACCATGCTTGGTAAAGGAGAAGGTCAGTGAAAAAGGAGAAAGTCCTCAACAAGACTGATTGACACAGTGGCTGCAAAACTGGGATCAAGCATGGCATGGATTGTGAGGATGACACAGGACCACAAAGTGTTTCATTCTGTTGTACATCAGGTTGCTATAAATTTTAGCTGACTCAACAGCACCTAACAACAACAACAATAATTCATCATTGATTCCAAAAGCCATTGGGTGACCAGTGACCATGGATCAACTCCAACTCATGGAGATCCATGTCCATCAGAATAGAACTCGCTCCATAGGGTTTTCAAAAGCTGAGTTTTCAGAAGTACATTGCAAGTCCATTTCTTCTGAGGTGCCTCTGGTTGGACTTGAACCTCCAAGCACTCAGTTAGCAGTCAAGTACAATAACAATTTGCACCACCCAGTGGGTCCAGCCTTTATGTAGGGATGCTGAAACTTATAATACATACTCTGATAGCCTCCTGTTGGCTTATTTTTCTCCCTTTCCACCCAACCTTTCACTGCACTTTTGTGAGAGGTGCTGGCAAGGCTCAAGTGTCCTACCCTTCCTGTCTGGTCATCCCAATGCCCCTCTGTCCCTGTCAGACATTTCCTCTGGGTGTTCTGTCCAGTTCTCTGCACTTTCTAGATTCTCATGAGCATAGGCATCTGTCTGCTTCTTGATGACAGGCTGTAGCACTTAACAGAAGGAGAAAGCACTTAGCCTCCTTCCTCTGCAGCATTTATTGAGAACTCAGCCCTGGAGGATTCACACAGAGCATCTGAAAGACAAATCACCTTGAGAGTAAAGACACTGGGAACCTGCAGAGGGTCCTTCATGTTCTTTATGCATCTAATAATAGAGCTGATGCCAGGGACAGAATAAAAGGTTGAAAGCTACCTCAACCAAGGAAAGAAAAATATTTTCTTCAGTATAAGGCTCAAGTGAGCAAGAGCTCATACTAGGAACTGTAAACACAGTGTCAGCTGAATGCTAATTAATATCATTATCCATGTACCAGAGTTTATCAAATAAACATAAAGTGTACTCACACAGTAATGAGATGAAGGTATTCCAGCTAATGTCAACCGTCCTCAAGGACAAGGTGACAGATCAGAGGTGAGCCTTCTGCTTTTGTAAAGTTTATAGAAAATAGAAAAAAGATACCAAAGACAGGCCCCTGTATTTGTTCCTCCTGTATGTGGCAGCTGCTTCACTATCGTGGCACTGTTGAGAAGTTGCAGCAGAGGCTCTGTGGCCCACAAAGCCTCAATTATTTACTCTCTGGACTTCTAGAACACTTTTGTTGACCCCTGTGATTGATAGGCAGTCCCTGGGTGGTGCAAGTGGTTTGTCCTCACTGCTTGGTACAGTAGAGAGTCAAAGAAAAGGGTTTCCTCAACGAGATGGATTAACACGGTGGCTACAACAATGGGCTCAAACAAAGCAAGGATTGTGAGGATGGTGTAGGGTCAGGCAGTGTTTCATTCTGTTGTACATGGGGTCACCATGAGTCAGAGTTGACTCAACAGCACCTAACAACAACAACAGTAACCTAAAAGCTGTCAGTGGGACCCCACCCAGTGGCTCCTAGAAAGACAGTCGTGCAGATCTGCTTCTGTAAAGCTCGCCATTGAGAAAACCCTGAGGAGCAGTTATACTCTGTAAAACCTGGGGTGGCCATGAGTCAGAATGAACTCAATTGCAGCAGGTGTGGTTTTGCTTTGGCATTTGACAAAAGAGACAGAAGGTCCGTGGCCTGCCAGCCCAACAATTCAGTTGTATAGTGCTGCCATCTCTAGCTCAATAAACCTGGGTAAATCCCTCCAACTGTTTGAGGTCAACTGTCCAATCTTTAAGCAGTTATAATACCAACTTCTTAGGTGCTTATGAAAATCACACTTGCTCATGAATGCAGAGTGCATCGCCCAGACAAGGCACACAACAATTTTCCCTGCCCTCGTTACCCAGAGACTTTTTCTCTGCTCAAAAGAATTAATTAAGATGGGAATTCTAACTAAATTTTTAAAATGAGTAGCTGTTGACCACCAATATTTTGTTTACAAATGGCTATGAGTTGGAATCAACTCAACCACACACAACAACAATATTTTCCCAATAATGGTTTTAATGTACAAAATGATGGTTAGCTCTCATGGCATAGAAACTAAGTTTTGCCTTTTTCTATGATTATCTCTTGAGAGCTAAGTGATAAATGTGCAATGCCACTTAATGTTACACCTTCTACCTACAGTATGTGAGTGATGGTGATTTGTAATCTTGCTTATCTTCTCAACAGAGCCCTGGTCTTCCATACAGCTCACAACAGACAGAGCTCCGATGTTTCTGGCTGGCTCTGTCTACTTCCTGATGAGCCAAGAAATACTACTGCAGCCCTAGACCCTGCTCTGTGGTGGCTCTGCAGCTCTAGAAGTCCTTCAGACAAGAGTCCTCCAAACTCTTAGTGACAGCCATCTTTGGGACATTGTAGAAAGGATAGAGTGGTTGAAAAATGTGGGACAAAACTAAAAGTCATTTAAAAGACCAGGCTTACTGGTCAGATAGAGACTGGTGGAACCCCCAAGACTAAAGCCCTTCAGACTTGGAACTGAGCTCACTGCCATGGCTCAATTTTCAGCCACAAAATAGAAAAGTCTATGAGGTAAGAGCTCTGGTAGCATAGTGGCTAAAGCACTTGACTGCTAACCAGAAGGCTGGCGGTTCAAACCCACCAGCCACTCCTCGGAAGGAAGGTTGGGCAATCCTACTTCTGTAGTGATACTGCCTCGGAAACCCAAGGAGGGGTCGCTATGAGTCGGGGCCGACTCGACGGCACATAACAACAACAACAACAATGAGGTAAGCAATAACACTAGAAAGGTACACACTCCTTAGAACCACCAATCATTTGAGATCAAAAAGGCAGGATTTGCCCAAGGACAAAGTTCAGAAGAGAGGGTTAGGAGACAAGGAGGACTAGAAATGAGAAACGTAGGGATGAAGTGGGAAGAATGTTGATACATCAAAGGGACTGCAATCATCGATACGAAACAAAATGTGTATAAATTGTTGGATGGAAAACTGATCTGCTCTGTAAATTTTCACCCTAATCAGAATAAAAAGGTTTTAAAATAATAATAATAAGCTGTGGAAACAAACAAACCAATGGGGGGTGGGGGTGGGAACAGGCCTCAGGAAGCCAACCTCTCCTGAGTCTCCATTTCCTTAAGTGTAAATGAGAGGTGGTTCAGTGGTACAACTCTTCCTTTCCATGTGGAAGACCTGGCTTTAATTCCCAGCCAAAGTAGCTCATGTTCAGCCACCACTGGTCTGTCAGTGGAGGCTTATGTCACCATGATGCTTCAAGGGAGCTTCCAGACTAAGCAAGACCCAGAAGGAAGGCATGGTTATTGACTGCCTAAAGTCAGCCAAAGACAGCCTTATGAAGCACAGCAGTCCAGTCCGATTGTCCATGGGCTGGTCATGAGTTAAGGCCTGATTCAAAGACAACCAGCATCAACAACATTGCCCCAGAACATAAAGTTGCTCCTTTCTTACATTGTCTGGATTCCACAATTGAATAAATTTCTTCTACATTGCTTCGGAAAGCATTATATTACACAGTGTACAGTATACTTATACATTATCCAGGTTATTTTTCATTATTAAAAATAATATAAAGCATCACAGTGACCATCAAAATGCAACGATGGGTCTCTCCTTGTCAAGAGCAAAGAAAAATAAAGAAAACCAAAGACATGTGAGAAGAGTTAGTCCAGGGAACTGGTACACCATGCAGTCCTCAGCATATATGACCATGAGACCAGAAGAACTAGATGGTGCCGAGCTGTCAACCACTTGGAGGGGGGAACTGTGTAGGAGATCCTGGATAGAGAGGGAGAACAATGTGTAGCAAAACTCAAAATTAAAAAAAAAAAAAAAAGACCAAGCTAGCTGGTCTGATAGAGCCTAGTGGAGCCACTGAGACTACGGCCCCTAGCTGTCTTCAGGTCTGGAATTGAACTCACTCCTGTGGCTTCCAGCCAAATAAAAGAACAGCATATGGGCTGAACATTTACATCAGATAGATACACTCCTCAGAGAGATCAATCATGAGAGAATAGAAGGGCAGTGTATGCACAGGGAGACAGCTCAAGGGGCAGGACTGCATGCGAGGGAAGGACATAAGAAAGAGGTAACTATCGAGAGGAAGAGGGAAGAGAGCTGTTATATTGTGGGAAATTGCAGTCAATGCCATGAGACAAAATGTGTATGAACTGCTGTATGGAAAATAAAATTGCTCTGTAAACTTTCACCCAAATTACAATACATTTTTAAAAAATAAAATAACAATATAAGGCATTGAGCTGTTTGAAAAGAAAATAAGCTCAGGTTGAAAATGATATTCTGCTTATAAAACTTTTCCCAAGATCATGTTGTTGGGTATCATTGAGTCAGAACTGACACATGTTGCTACTGTTGTTGTTGGGTACCTTCAAGTTGTCTCCGACTCATAGCAACACTATGCACAGTAGAACAAAACCATGCTGGGTCCTGCACCATCCTCACAATCCTTGCTATACTTGAGCCCATTGTTGCAGTCACTGCATCAATCCATCTTGTTGAGGGTCTTCCTCTTTTTCACTGACCCTCTAATTTACCATGCATGATGTCCTTCTCCAGGGACTGGTCCCAAGTAATATATCAAAGAAAGTGAGGTGAAGTTTCGCCATCCTTGGCTTCTAAGGAAATTCTACCTGTACTTCCTCAAACTTAGTTCTGCCTTTTCTTCAGGTAGTCCATAGTATTTTAAATATTGTTCACCAACACCATAATTTAAATTCCCAGTTCTACTCCACTGTCTGGCTTTTGCATGAATAAGAGGTGATTGAAAATACCATGGCTTTAGGCAGGTGCATTAGAGTCCTAAAAGTGACATCTTTGCTTTTATAACACAATAAAGAAGTCTTTTGCAGCAGATTTGCCCAGTGCAACACATTCTTTGATTTCTTGACTGCTGCTTCAATGGATTTTGATTGTAAACCTTGTGAAGTAGTCAAATCCTTTATTACTTCAATCTTGTCACCACTTATCATGATGCTATTTATTGGTCCAGTTGCAAGGATTTTTGTTTTCTATATGTTGAGGTGTAATCCATACTGAAGGCTGTAGTCTGATCTTCATCAACGTGTACTTTAAATCCTCTTCACTTTTAGCAAACAAGGTTGTGTCATCAGCATATTGTAAGTTATTAATGAGTCTTCATTCTATCCCAATACCACATTCTTTTTATAGTCCAGCTGTTCAGATTATTTGCTTAGCACACAGATTGAATAAATATGGTGATAGGATACAACCCTGACTTACACATTTCCTGATTTTAAACTATGTAGTTTTAACAACTGCATCCTGGTCTAAGTACTGGTTCTTCATGAGCATGATGAAGTGTTCTGGAATTTAGGCTCTGCTGGTGTTTGAAGTACTGGTTGCATAGCTTCCAGCATACAGCAACATGGAAACCACTACAGTAAAAGAAACTGGCAGATGAGTGATGGAAAGTAATTCTAGACACCCTCAAATATATGTATATAAGTGCATGTATGTGTGTGTCTGTGTATACATATACCTATATAAACTTTACTTCTATGTAAGGTATACTATAGGAGCTCTGGTGGCATAGTGCCTAAGGCATTTGACTGCTAACCAGAAGGCGGGCAGTTCAAATCCGCCAGCCACTCATCAGAAGGAAGACTGGAAAATCTACTTTGGTAGAGATACCACCTCGGAAACCCAAAGAGGGGTCGCTGTGAGTAGGAGTCGACTCAACAGCAAATAACAACAATAAGACATCCTCTGGTGTATTTACTATACTTCCAGGTGGTCGTCCAAAGAGTGGCTGAGCAGCATGAAGACCATATTATACAAGTGAAAATTGTTGAAATCTTAAATGTCTTGTTACCTATATATTTATCATAATAAAAAATGGAATGTGAAATGAAAACATCTGCAGATTAGATCCAGATTGTCCATTAAACTATGCCATTTGTGCCATGGAGTAAAAACAGAGATAATAAAAACACGCCCCTCACAGAATTGCTGTCAGGGTTAAGCCACATATTAAGTGAGAGTATTTTGTGAACTCAACCATCTGAAAGAAATATAGACTATTTCATAATCCTTAAAAGTAAACAGGAAAAGTTAAAATTTCAGGGATTTATTCATATAAATATAAAATGAATACGTAGGTCATTGTACAGTCAGACTTGTCATGGGGGACGGGAGATATCAACAAAGGAAAAACTGGTATCGGTCATCATCTGCAACATCAGCTCTGAGAAAGCCCATCTGACTTTGGTTGGTATAGGACACCGTTACACTGCTGGTGAAGACTGGAGTGCTAAACCCTTTTCATCAGCTCTCACCCTTCCATAAGCCTTGTCTTGTCTTCGGTGTCAACTTCTGCACCTTATGAAGTCATGTGGCAGCAATGAGATCCTGCCTTCTATGCCACATGTGTGCATATTCCCGTGGGAGGGCTCATCCAGTAGACTGCAAACGGCTGTTGCAGGTAGAATTGCCCAACCAAGAGGAACAACACTCCATTAAGAAGAGTTTCTATGTCTACCAAATCTGGCCAACAATAGTAACTGCCTCAAAAGGTTTGCTTAGTTGTCAATAAATGACAACCATCCTCACCATCCTCACCATTATCATCAGCAGCTACATTGTCATCACAGTTGTCACCATCATCAACACCACCATCATTATCACCATGGTCAACATCGTCGGCATCACCATGATAATCAGCATCATCATGACTAGCGTGTTCAATATCACTCTGCAACTGGTAGATTGTTTCTGTCTTCCTTTTGGTTTACCTGCCCTGAGCTCTGCCTCTCACCTCCAGAATTAAATGTGCCTCAAAATGCATATCACAGAGATAGCGGTAATATGGCCTATGCATCCTTTCTGACAACATGAAGATGGCAGGGATGCATATCAACTGACCACTGTTTGCAGTGCAAGCTGCACTCACCACAGGCAAGCCTGGCCATGTGGTTGTAAGCTCAGTGGATACAAGAGAGGTCTCCATGCCCAGGAGGCTGTGCAACCAGATGGCTGAGAATAAAGATGAGAAGACATTGGCTGCATGTGATCTTGAAAACACATTCACCTCATGGCTGCAGGGAGCCTTTGTGGGATGTTTTGCTTTGATGTTTTGAATGAAGCTCGTTGTGATGAGTTTTTGTTTGGCTTTTTTATAGTGATGAGTGAGATGGGACCCAGGTGAGTTATTCAGTAGCAGGGAATGTGGCTGTTTTTAATCAAAGCAAATTTTTTTTAATTGAAAAGATGTATCTTCAAGGCCTTTTCCAAACTGCAGATGTGTGCACCTTAATCTTACATTCCTTTGAAATGAGAACACCTTTGAAAAGCAGGCTATCTGTTCCTAATTTCACAGTAAAGTATCTACACAGTTCCATCTTTCTGAAGCAGGAGAGAAAAGGAGGGGAATGAATAAACTTGCTGAGACACAGGAGTCTTCACAGTCACACAGCCCTTGGAAGGAAATACTGTGGGAATGTTGGGTAGAAGGGCACTGACTGTACCCCCACCAAGAGGCAAACTCGGTTTTACAATATACACATAAGAAGTCAAGGCAATTACCAAAATGCAAAGACACAAAAACATGCACAGAACGACAAAACCCAGTGCATCAGAGGTGATAATGGTAGACTCACCCATTGTCAGTAAAGACTTCATGCCAACGATTGACAGCTAAGCCACATGCCACCAAGCATATCCTACACAGTAACACTGGATATAAGAGGAAAGCGGTTAACAATGCTTTAAAAACTAATAAGCCCGTCAGCCTCTATAATCACTCTTGGGAAGAATCTGAAAAGATAAACACACAGCAAATGACTTCACTTTAATGCTGAAGCTGAGAGGAACCAGCACATTTTTCATAACAAGCAGGGTAGAGAGATGTTCTGTTCAGAAGTATTGCTAGGGAAAGGCATTTAGGTTCATAAAATATTCAGGTTTCATGAATTTATAGGCAACAGATAATGTGGCAGAAAATATACATTGCCACTGGGTTTCTAATGCTACTTTTACACCCAACGAAAAAAGAAAAGAAAGAAAAAAAAAAGTTCCTGTCCAGTCGATAACAACTCATGATGAACCCATGTGCCAAGTGAAACTACACTTCATAGGGTTTTCAGTGCTATGCCCTTTAGAAGCAGATCACCAGGGCTTTTTATAGATTCACCTCTGGGTGGGTTCAAACCATCAACCATTCAGTTCATAGTCAAGTGCTTAACCATTTGCATGACTGAAATAGACTACAGGGGAAACACACACACACATTTCCAGGTTACTGGTTGCTCATATATAAAAACCAAAACCAAACTCACTGCCATCAAGTTGGTTACAACTCAGTGACCCCCATTGGATTTCCTAGGCAATAAATCTTGATGGGAGTAGACTGCCTTATCTTCCTTCCTTGGAGCAGCTGGTGCATTTGAACTGTCAACCTTCTGGTTAGCAGTTAATGCCTTAGGCACTGTGCCGCCACAGCGCCTTTGCTCATATATAACTTTAGCTTTTTCAAAGGTGGTTTCAAGAGATGTCTTTGACATCTCTTTAGTCATTTCAGTATTGTCAACAGCTCTTACCACCAAGCCCAAGGATTTCATTAATACCATAAGAAAGCTTTAATTATGAAAACACTAAGTTTCTCAGGAAAGAAGAGCAGAGTTGAAGAGCAACAGGAATGGCTAACTTGAGCTTGAGAAGATAAATCTTTGTAACGTTCTTTTCCATCTGTGCTGCTGTTGTTGCTAGTTGCTGTCAGTTCCAACTCATAGTGACCTTATGTGCAACAGAACAAAACACTACCAGATCCAGCATGATCCTCAATTGTTGTTATGCTTGAGCTCATGGTCACTGCAACTGTGTCAATCCATCTTGTTGAAGGTCTTCTTCTTTTACATGGACTCTCTAATTTTCCAGGCATGATCTCCTTCTCCAGGGATTGGTTGCTGGCTGTACATCTTGCAAGATAGATTGGTTCATTCTTCTGGCAGTCGGAGGTATGTTCAATGTTCTATGCCAACACTGTAATTCAAGTGCATCAAAGAATTGAATTACAGTGAAATTCACATTTTCAATTACTATCTTCCTTATTTTTGGAATATTTTTTCAATTCTTTAAATGAATGTCTTACATATTCATTGTCCAGCTTTTGCATATGAGGCAATTAATTACATCATTGCTTGAGTCAGGTGTTCCTTAGTCCTCCAAGTGAAGACTTTGTATTTCAACACTTTAAGAGGTCGTTGGCAGCAAATTTACTCGGTACAACATATTTGATTTCTTGGCTATTGATTCCATGGGTATTGATTGTGGATCCAAGCAAAATGAATTCAATGACACTTTCAATCTCTTCTGTTTATGGTGATGTTGCTTATTGGTCCAGTTCTGAGGATTTTTGTTTTCTTTATATTGAGGTGTAATCCATACTGAAGGCCATATTCTTTGATTATCATCGAGTTTTGGATCTCTTCACTTTCAGCAACATGGTAGTGTCATCTGCATTTCATGGGTTGTTAGTGGGTCTTCCTCCCATCCTGACACTGAATTCTTCTTTATACAGTCCAACTCCATGTACTATTTGCACAACATATAGACTGGATGAGTATGGTGAAAGGATACAACCTTAATGCACAGTTTTCCTGATTTTAAACATGAAGTATCCCCTTGTGTTGTTCAAATAGCTGCCTCTTGGTCTATGTAGTTTCTGAATGAGCACAATTTAGTCTGGAATTCCCATTCTTTGCAATGTTAGCCATACTTTGTTATGGCCCATGCAGTCAAATGCCTTTGTACAGCCAATAAAACTCAGATAAACCTGTTGGGTGTTCTCTGCTTCAGTCAAAAGCCATCTGACATCAGCAGTGATATTCCTTATTACATGTTCTCTTCTGAATCTAGCTGGGATTTCTGACTGTTCCCTGTTGACGTACTCCTTCACCCATTTTTAAATATCTTCAGCAAAAATGTACATGTACTTGATATTAATGATATTGTTCAATAATATTCACATTCTGTTGGATCACTTTTCTTTGGAATGAGCACAAATATGGATATCTCCCAGTCAGTTGGCCAGGTAGCTACCTTCCAAATTTCTTGGCATAGAGGAGTGAGCACTTGTAGCATTGCATCCATTTGTTGAAACAATCCATTGGTATTCCATCAATTCCTAGTGTCATACTTGTCACCAAGGCCTTCTGTGCAGCTTGGACTTCTTTCACCACCATTATTCTTAATTATATGCTAGCTCCTGAAAAATGGTTGAATGTCAACCAATTCTTTTTGGTACAGTGTTCCTTTCTTCTGCTCTTCCCCCTCCTCTTCCTCCTCCTCTTCCTCCTCCTTCTTTTAATTGTGATTTGGGTGAAAGTTTACAATGCAAATGTGTTTTCCATTCAATGCTTCATGCATATTTTGATTAGTGACCTTCATTCCAATGCTCTTAATGGAGCAGTACTCTTCCCAGTTCCTCCCTATGTCTACCCTTTCCCTTTGCCCCATCCCTTTCTGCCTTCTGAGCTTTATCCCTGGGCAAATGCTGTCCTTTTCATCTCATGTGGTTGTTGTAAGGAGTGTGCACCTGCTTGTTATTATTGTTCACCTCAGTGGTCTATCATTTGGCTAAACATTGACACATGAGGGTTTAGTTCAGTTCCAGTCATGAAGGATATCTAAAGGCCATAGTCTCAGGGGTTTCATCAGTCTTCATCTGACCAGTTAGCCTGGTCTTTTTAATAATACTGCATTTTGTTCACATTTTTCTTCCACTCTAGCCAGGATCTCCTACTGTGATCCCTTTCAGAGGAGTTAGCAGCGGCAGCCGGGCACCATCTTGTTCTTTTAATCTCAGGGCCACGGAGGCTGGGGTTCATGTGGTCCATTAGTCCTTTGGACTAATTGTTTCCTTGCATCTTTGATTTTCTTCATTCTTCTTTTCCCCAGACAGGGAGAGACCAATAGTTGCACCTAAGATGGGTGCACACAAGCTTTCAAGACCCCAGTGGTTACCCATCAAAGTAGGATGTAGAACATTCTTTGTGGACTATATTATGCCAGTTGACCTTAGTGTCCCCAAGACTATGGTCCTGAGCCCCCATGCCCAGTGACTTATTTCCTCAAGGTTTTTGGTTATGATTAAGAATTTTTCATAACTTTACACCCTGTATGCTCTAGTATGTTCATGGATATATTTGTAGCACATGTAAATACATATGTAGAAATATTCTTTATCAAATCTATCTCTATTTGTGGGTGTAGCCCCATCTGTCTTCCCATCCCTGTTCATCTGAGTGTTTATCTATGTATCCATCCGCTGGTAAACTTCTGTTACTACTTTTATTGCAGGATTGTGTACGTAATAGTATTCACCTTTGTTGCCTTTGACTCCCTGTGTCTTCCACTGCCTTAGTAATTTTATACTGACCTCTCCGTTGTTGTATATTTCCTTTCCCTTCACCTAGTTAATACATGACAACAGTTAATACATGTGTACCCTCTAGTTAGGGAGCTCTGGTAGCATAGTGCCTAAGGCACTTGACTGCTCACCCGAAGGCTGGCGATTCAAACCCACCAGCCACTCCTCGGAAGGAAGGTTGGGCAATCCTACTTCCGTAGTGATACTGCCTCAGAAACCCAAGGAGG
>NW_006921968.1:1498305-1516292 GCF_000298275.1 Orycteropus afer afer | reverse complement strand
CATTGTTGTCTTGATTTGCATCTCTCTAATGGCTAATGATCACAGCATTTCTTCATGTGTCGGCTGCCATAACATCTTCTTTGGTGAAGTGTCAGCTCATGTTACATGCCCATTTTTGAAGTAGATTGCTTCTCTTTTTGATGTTGAGGTGATACAATTTTCTATACATTTTTGACACATTTGTGAGATATGTCATTGCCAAGTATTTTTCCCAACTTTAGGTTCTCTTTTTACTCTTTTGAAGAAGTCTTTTAATGCACATAGGAATTAAATTTTTAGAAAGTCCCAGTCATCTAGTTTATCTTCTGCAGTTTTTGCATTTGTGTTATGATTAAGAGTCTGTTTATGCTGTAAATTAGGGCCCCTAAATTTCTCCTAATTTTTCTTTGATGGACTTTATAATTCTAGGTTACACATTTAAGACTTTGATAAATGTGGAGTTTTGTGTGTTGTGTGAGGTATACATATTGTTCCATTTTTCTGCAAATGGATATCCAGTTTTGCCAGCACCATTTATTTGTTGAAGGGACTATCTCTTCCCCATTGGATGGATATTACTGCTCTGGCTAGGACTTCCAGTACAATATTGAATAAGAGTGGTGATGAAAGATATTCTTGTCTGGTTCCTGTCTTCAAGGGGAATGTTTTCATTCTCCCTGTTGAGACTAAAGGAGCTCTGGTGGTGTAGTGCCTAAAGCATTTGACTGCTAACCAGAAAACCAGCGGTTCAAACCCACCAGCCACTCCTAAGAAAGAAGGTTGGGCAATCTACTTCCATATAGATAGTGCCTCGGGAACCCAAGGAGGGGTTGCTATGAGTCGGATCCAACTCAATGGCAGTGAGTTTTGTTTTGTTTTGTTTTGTTTTGTTTTGTTTTTTAGTTACCTAGTTTTGATATCAGGGTTATGTTTATTCATAGAAAGAGTTTGGTTGTCTTCCATCCTTTTCTATGTTCTGGAATAATTTGAGTATTGGTGTCAGCTCTTCTCTGAATGTTTAGTAGAATTCTCCAGTGAGCCATCTGGGCTAGGACTTTTTTATTGGCAGTTTATTTTATTTTATTTTTTGTAATTTTCTGTTTGATTTCTTCTTTTGTGATGGGTCTGTTCACATTTTCTACCGCAGATTTTGTTAGTTTTAGTAGGTAGCGCATTTCTAGGAATTTGTCCATTTCTTCTAGTTTCTCCAAGTTGTTGGACTACAGTTCTTCCTAGTATTCTGCTATTGTTATTTTTATTTCAGTCAGTTCTTTTGTGAGATCACACTATTTCTTTTTCATGTTATTTCATGTTCTCCTTTTCCTTTGTTAAATTTACCAGTGGTTTGTCAATTTTATTAATCCTTTCAAAGAAGCGACTTCTAGTCTTGCTGATTCTTTCCATTGTTTTTCTGTTTTCTGTTTCATTTATTTCTGGTTGGATCTTTATTTTTTTTCCTTTCTTGTGATTGTAGGCTTTTTTTTCTGTTTTTTTCTAATTGTTTGAAGTGTTGGGTTCTGGTATTGATGTTAGTTCTTTCTTCTTTTTTGATGTGTGCATTCATTGCTATAAAATGTCTTCTGAGCACTGCTTTTTCAGTGTCTCAAAGATTTTTATAAGTTATATTTTCATTCTCATTTGATTCAATTTTTTTTTCCATTTCTTCTATTGCCCATTAGTTTTTAAGCAGAGTGTTAATCAGTTTCCATGTAAATGATTTTGTTTTTTCTTTTGATCTTCTTGTTTCTTATTTCTACTTTTATAGCATTGTGATCTGCACAGGAATGCCACACGCACCCCACGGGACTGAGCAACCAAGGAGGGGCATGAGCTTCTAACTACGTGGGCAGCTGGGTAGGAGCTCAATTGTTTGGGATCAAAAAAGAAAAAAGGAAGAGGAAGAAATGAAAAAGAAAAAAGAAAAGAGAGAGGAAGATTGAAAAATAGAGGGAAAAAAAAAGTGGCCCAGTACTAGATGTGGGGGGTGTTTGACCAGCCAGTGGATGGGTGGGAGTGAGGGATGCCATGCCTTTGGTCACCGATGTAGGAGCTGGTGCTGTCCTGGGCAAACACCAATAACCAAATGGCCATGCTGTGACAGTTGGCAGTTTACCACTCTTTTTTCACTGTTTCCATTCAGTGTCTTTCTCTCATTGGTTGTTTGATTTAGTTCTCTATCCTTTCCTGTGAAGTTCTGGAATCCAGGATTGCTGTCCATAGATGTCCCCCTTGTTTTTTCCATCCTTTGCTGTAGAGCGTCTGGATAGTGCCGTTGCCTTGTCGGCCATCTTGAACTCTCTCCTTCTTCCACCTTCTTTTCATGTTTCCTGCATCGTTCAATATTTTACCCATAGAATTCTTCAACATTTGAACTGGAACCTTTAATTTTTCTTCAGTTCTTTCAGCTTGAGAAATGCTGTCTTCTTCCCTTTTGGTTTTCTAACTCTAGGTCTCCGTGTATTTCATTATAATACTTTGTCTTCTTTAGCTGTCTTTGAAATCTTCTGTTCATCTCTTTTATTTCATCATTTTTTCCATGCACTTTAACTACTCTATGTTCATGAGTAAGTTTCAGAGTCTCTTCTGACATCCATTTTAATATTTTCTTCCTTTCCTGTCTTTTAATGACCATTTGCTTTTATGTATGATGCCCTCCTTGATGTTATCTTACAACTCATCCGGGCTTCAATCTTTAGTGTTCAATGCATCAAATCTATTCTTCAGATGGTCTCTAAATTCAGGTGGCCTTGTTTTAATTTTCTTCAGGTTCTAGTTAAATTTTCCCATAAGCAACTGATGGTCTGTTCCGTAGTCAGTCTCTGGCCTTGCTCTCCATTAAGTTTCTCCATTGACTCTTTACACAGATGTAGTCTATTTAATTCCTATATATTCCATCCAGTGAGGTTCACTTGCATAGCCACCATGTATATTGTTGAAAAGGCTACCAGAGCCTTTGTTGAAATAAGATATTTGCAATGAATTAAGTCTTTATTTTTGCAAAATTCTGTCATGCAATCTCTGGATCATTTTTATCACTAAGGCCATATTTTCTAACTACTGTTCCTTCTTCTTTATTTACAACTTTCACATTCCAATCACAAGTAATCATGCATACATCTTGATTGCATGTTTGACCAATTTCAAACTGGAGAAATTGGTAAAAAAAATCTTCAATTTCTTCTTCTTTAGTATTAGCAGTTGGTGCCTAAAGTTCTAGGCACCTTTGTAGTCATAGGAATATTATCTTATCATTGACAACATTGTACTTCAGGATCGATCTCGAAATTTTCTTTTTGATGATGAATGTGATGCTGTTCCTCTTCAATTTGTCATTCCCAGCATAGTAGACTATATTATTGTCTGAACCAAAATGGCCAATACTGGTCCATTTCAGCTCATTAATATATAAGATATCTATCATCAAACAATCCATTTCGTGTTTGATGGTTTCCAATTTTCCTAGATTCATACTTTGTACATTCTACATTCTGATCATTAACCAATGTGTTCAGCTGTTCCTTCTCATTTTGAGTTGTGCCTTATCAGCAAATGAAAGCTTTGCTCCATCGTGTCATTAAGATTGGCTCTCCTTTGAGGAGACAGCTCTTCCATAGTTATATTTTGAGTGTCCTCCAAACTGAGGGTCTCATCTTCCAGCACAACATCAGACGATGTTCTGCTGCTATTCGTAATGGCCAGTTTCTTTGGAAGAAGATCATTATGTCCTCCTTCATAATCTGTCTTCGTCTAGAAGTTCCACTGAAATCTGTCCGCCGTATGGTGGACTCTGCTGGTATTGGAAACACCGGTTGCATAGCCTCCAGCATCACAGGAGCAGCACACAGCCACCGCAGTATGACAAACGACAGATGAATGGTGGCTTACCCAGCCGCAGAATGGAATTTCTAGAACCAGCTCCCTTCTTGGAAATTTTAATCATGATCATTCGAGTGTCCACTGGAATTTGTGAATGGAAGAATCTATTGGAGTGGATGAAGCAAGACACCCCTTAAATGACTCCACCATGGCACCACATACTGACACCCTATTTCCTTCCACCATGTGTTACAAAGGCTCTGTCCTCCTTTGGGTAGGATGAATTTCTTATATTATTAATCAGATTTTCTCTTTAATCATTTAAAGGGCTGGGTTAGCATTCACTTGACAGGAAATTGTTTTTAACTGAGCTACTGGAATTTTGTCTTGTGTTTCAGGTCACCCATACATGTTTTACTCCTTCTGTACCTGTCCCTTCTGTTTCCCTCTCTAGACCTTCCCACATGGCCTTAAAGGTACTGAAGCTCCCTATTGCCTACAAGGTTTCCTTGGTCCCCTATGCCCTTCCATCTTTTATGCTTGTTATTGTCCCTTCCCTGTCTAACCCCTTGAAGCTGTGGGTGGATTTGATAAGGTGCTATCTCTCCTCTTACATTGTCCTTGCTCATCTCACTGCTCTCTGGGCTCTGCATCCCACAACCACTGCTATTTCTCCTGTTAACGTCATGTCTAATCTCTATCTCACTTATTTCTGGATTGTGTTTCCTTGGTACATATTCCGGGCTGATGTTCTGCTGGGTCCTGAGTCCTACTCTCCTTCATGTCCATCATCTATTCTCTGCATCAGCCAGAGTAACCACCACAACAGGAATCAATTCACCTCACCTGCTCAGGACGTTTCACTTGCTCCTATAGACATCAGACAGAGTTTGAACCACTTAGCCTGAGGTCCATAGTTCTCCTAAACTCAGCCTCCTCCTATCTCCTCTTTCACCTTGTAGGGCACAACACCCCACAATTTAGTTAGCCATGCAGGAGAATCCCACAAAGGAAACAAAGGACATTTCAGTGAGGTGGGAGGAAAACTAGTTGTATGTTCTGGGACTGAATAAAGATGTTTAAAAGAGAAAGAATGGTCAACTGTGAAGATCTGCTGCTGGACGATCGGGCAAGAGGGATGCTTATACTTAAGTCAGGAAGATGGTGGTGAGACTATCACCTTGACCAGAGATCACCAGACAGGTATAGGCCAAAGTCTTATTGGAGTCACTGCAAGAGAGAAAATCAGGACAGTTGCTGGAGAGAAAAGTGGAATAGAAGGAATTTTTTAAATAAATAAATAAAGGAAAAGTAATTGCATGTTCATTTGCTGATGGAAGCATCCCAGGAGGGAGAGAGATATTGATGATGCAGGAGTGAGATGGGAAAATTACTGGAGTGATATCCTTGAGGAGCTTATAAGGGATGGGATTTTGTGCATGTTTATCTTCCATAGCAGAAGGACAGAGAATTATGTAAGAGGATGGATGTGCCAGTGGGGGAAGGGAAGACTCGTGGCACTTCTTTCCTGATCACTCATTTTTTTCTTCATGAAAATGAAGAAGCAAGGAGATCAGCTGTAATTAAGGATAGAGGAAGAGGTGATGTAGGTTTCAGGAGAGAGGAAGTGTGAAATAGTGATCTGGAGAGTGTCTATGAGGCAGGCAGCTTTCAGGACCTACTTGCATTAGTGGTCATGAATTTCATGAGAGAAGGATCAGTGCAACATTATTCCATTGCACAGGTGTAGGAGTAGGACAGGCAACTGGGGCTGTGTCAAGCAAGTAAGATGTAGAAGAACAAGGAGCTTCATTTTACTCCTCCAACTGTTCAACTATTTCTTTAAACATAAGAAAAGCTAGGTACTCAACTGGAGTAACAAGTTTTGTTACATAGACATGATTGAACCCATTAAACAGGAGTTGAGCACCTCACCCAAGGTCAACAAGCTAGTGAGACACTGATTTGGAGTCCAAATCGAGGTCCAGGTAACTTGACAGCCATTGACCTTCCTACCACACTCTTCTCTTCCTACATGGTAAAGATTTGCACATTACAGATAGTATTACATATCAGTACTGATGTTCACTATCTGGAATTACGTCAGATTTCACAGGCTAAGAACACAGTCCTCCTCAAGACAACCCTCACTTCCCCAGACAAAATTTGGGGTTGCCAGACCAACTATACCTCTGATAATGGAAAGCAAATTTGGGATCCCACTACCTCCTCAACACACCAGCTGTAAGCTTAGGATGTTCTAGGACACCTGAGCTGATTTTCCGGATACAAATTCAGGGGTTTCCTTTACCTTCCAGATTTGTTAATTTGGCAGAAGTTTGTTCTATTTTATTATAGAATAAAAAGAACACAGATTATAGTCAGCCAAAAAAAGACAACCATAGGGAGAAGTCTGAAAGGGTCCCAAATATGAAATTTCCTATGGATTCAGAACATGTTATCTTCCCAGCACATCAGTATATTGTCAATCAGGAAAACTCACCTGAGGTCTGGTGTTCTGAATATTATTGGGCTTATGTTACATAGACATGATTGAATCCATAGGTACATGAATGAACTCTATGCCCACCTCCTCTGAATTCCTAGATGTTGAGCTGATATCACTTGGTGGGCCTTTCAGGCATAGCTAGTCCCATCCTCAATCATTTCATTATCATAAACTATCAGGTGTGATCCAAAGCCAACCATGGATAACAAAATCACTCCAATCACTTGGGAAATTCCAAGAATTTAGAGGTTACCTCGTAGGACCCATAGCTGTTGTTGTTGTTAGGTGCCAGTGAGTTGTCTCTGACTCATAACGACCCTATGTGCAGCAGAACAAAACACTGCCAGGTCCTTTACCAGCCTCATGATACTTGCTATACCTCAGCCCATCATTGCAGCCACTGTGTCAATCCCTCTCGTTGAGGGCCTTCCCCTTCTTCATTGACCCTCCACTTTACCAAACAAGATATCCTTCTCCAGGAAATGGTTCCTTCTGACAACATGACCAAAGTAGGTGAGACAAAGTCTGGCCACTCTCGCTTCCCAGGAGCATATAAGCTGCACTTCCTCCAGGACAGATTTGTTATTTCTTTTAGCACACCTGGTACTCTTAGCATTCTTCTCCAACACCACAACTCAAAAGTATCAACTCTTCTGTCTTCCTTTTTCATTGTCCACCTGTCACATGCATAAAGCTCAACTCTAACTCACTGCCGTCAAATTGGATCCAACTCAAAGTGACCCCTCTTTGGGTTTCCAAAGCAATATCACTATGGAAGTACATTGTCCAACTTTCCTTCTGAGGAGTGGCTGGTGGATTTGAATAACCAGCCTTCTGTTTGGTCAATGCCTTATCACTATTGCCACAAGAGCTCACCACATACATAAAAAGCAATTGAAAATACCATGGCTTGGGTTAGGCACACCTCAATCTTCAAGGAGACATCTTTGTTCTTAATCAATTGAAAGAGGTCTTTTGCAGCAGATTTTCCCAATGCAATACATCATCTGATGTCTTGAGTGCTACTTCCATTGACATTGATTGTAGAACCAAGTAGTATGAAATCCTTGACAACTTCAGTCTTTTCTCCATTTATTGTGAAGCTGTTTATTGGACCAGTTGTGAGGATTTTTGTTTTCTTTATATTGAGATGTAATTCAGGCTGCTGACTATAGTCTCTAATCTTCATCAATAAGTGCTTCAAGTCATCCTCACTTTCAGGACCCAGAGTCAAAGACTAAATTCTTTGGATAAAGTTAATTCTTTACACCATTGCTATTTAGTACATCATATCTCTGCTCTAAATTCTCTTTGTCAGTATATCATTCACACCTCTTTGAATTGTAATTATTTTTGTTATTAATTATTAGTTTTTTAGAAGTGCTTTATGTTGTTGTTGTTGTTGTTTGCCATCGAGTCGGCCCCGACTCATAGCGACCCCTCCTTGGGTTTCCGAGGCAGTATCACTACGGAAGTAGGATTGCCCAACCTTCCTTCCGAGGAGTGGCTGGTGGGTTTGAACCGCCAGCCTTCTGGTGAGCAGTCAAGTGCCTTAGGCACTATGCTACCAGAGAAGTGCTTTATAAGTTTCCTTTTTAACATTTTAATTAAGGTATGGCCTACATACAGAAATATCAGAGCTCATAGGTGTATGGATTGATAGATATCACAATGATATGTATCAATGAGCTTCTTGTATCTTTGAATTGATGTATTTAATTATTTTCAGAAAATTTACAGACATAATCTATGTCAAAATTGCCTCAGACTCATTCTCTGTTTTCCCTTCTTGGGGCACCAATTCTACAAATGTTAGGCCTTTTTATCTTGTCAGCTTTGCTGTATTTTCCATCATTTATGTTTTCTATGACTCAGTTTTGATATCTGCCTGTCATCTCTTCTATGGTTTACTAATTCTATATGTCTGGTAAAACTTTGCAACTTGACTTTTAATTCTTGAATACTTTAATCACAGTTATTTTAAACTCTGTATCTGACAATCCCAACATCTGGATCCATTCCTAGTGTCAGGCTGTTTTCTCTTTGTTTTTGGCCAGTTCTTACATGCTTTATGAGCATCATTTCTAACTGCGTGAAAAATACCAGGTATAAAAAACTAGAGATTGTTTGAGGTGCTGGTTTATGCTATCATTTTTCAGGAAAGATTTATTTTTCACTTCCAGCAGGAGTTAGGCTAGGGCTGGATAATGTTAATCCTAGAGGATATGGAGCTGATTCACAGCAGGACTCCAATCTTCATGAGATTGACCATACTCATAGGTGTTACCTGCAAAAATCTCGATAGAAAACCTAGATTTTGCTTTTTGTTTTCCCTCAGGACCTCTCTTCCTTGATACTCACTTTTTGTCCTCCCAGGCTTTGAAGAGTGTTGTAAACTGTGTCCAGATTCTCAGACTTTCAGCTACTGTAAATGCCTAGAGGGGAAAAGTGGCACTTAATGTCAGAGTTTTCTGTTTCTATCTGTTCACCTTCTTTCCAGGAGATTGGCCCTCAAAGCCTTGATGTTATATCTATCTATCTATCTATCTATCTATCTATATATATATTGTGATTTGGGTGAAAGTTTGCAGAGCAAATTCACTTTCCATACAGCAGTTCACATACACTTTGTTTCATGACATTGACTGCATGTTACCACAATGCAGCAGCTTCCCTCCCACTTCTTCCCCATAGTTACCTCTTCCCTGTGTCCTTCCCTACCATGCACTCCTGCCTCCTGAGCTATGTCCCTGTTCATACACAGCCCTTCTATTCTCCATGATTGTTCTCTCCAAGACGTGTATCTACCTAGTGTAAACGTTCACCTCATATGCCTATCTTTTGTTTGCCTGGAAGCCAATTGTAGATTCAATTCCAGACCTGAAAGGCAGCAAGGGGCCATAATCTCAGTGATTCCACCAGGCTCTATCAGACCGGCAGACCTGGTCCCTTTTTTTTCTTCCTTCAAATAATTTTGAGTTTTGTTTCACATTGTTTTCCCACTCTATCCAGGATCTCCTACATAGATCCCCCTCTGAGTTGTTGACAGTGGTAGCCAAGCACCACCTAGTTCTTCTGGACTCATAGTCATATAGGAAGAGGATTGCATGATGTATTAGTTGCTCAGACTACTTGTTTCCGTGAATCCCTGGTTTTCTTCATTCTTCTTTGCTCTGGATGAGGAGAGACACTTCGTTGCCTCTAGATGGCTGCTTGCAAGCTTTTAAGATCCTAGTCACCACTCACCAAAGTAGGAGGTGGAACAGTGTTTTGTGTAGTGTGGTATGCCAATTAAGCTTGATGTCCCCTACAACTATGGTCCTGAACCCACAGGTTCAACTACTCGCTCCCTCTGGGTAGCTGGCTGTGCCCAAGAAGTGACTACAACTCAAGGCCATCTCTTTTGGTCTGTTTCTATGAGCAAACTTTTATGAATGTGTATGTCTAGTTTTTCTAATTGCTTTGGGTTGAATTATGTTTTCTAAAAAGATATATTGAAGTCTTAATCCTCAGTATCTGTGAATGTGACCATTTTTGGAAATAGTCTTTTACAGATGTAATCTAGTCAAGTTTAGGTCACTCGACGGCACATAACAAAAACAACAACAGATTATGATTGATAGACTTATTCCAATGATTGATGATCTTGTAAGGAGAGAGATTCTCAGAAACACCATCAGATAGTGAGGAAGAGCCAGAGATTGGAGTGATGCATCTACAAGGCAAGAAATGCCAAGAATTGCCAGGAACTGCTGTTGTTGTTGGTTGTTAGGTGTCAAGTTGCCTCTGACTCATAGAGGCCCTGTACTGCAGAACAAAACAGCACCTGGTCTTGTGTTATCTTCACAATCCTTGCTATGCTTAAACAAAGGAACCACTGTTGTTGTTGTTATGTGTCGTCAAGTCAGACCTGACTCATAGCGACCCTTCCTTGAGTTTCTGAGGCGATATCACTAAGGAAGTAGATTGCCCCATCTTCCTTCTGAGGAGTGGCTGGTGGGTTTGAACTGCCAGACTTCTGGTTAGCAGTCAAATGCATTAGGCACTATGCTACCAGAGCTCTCAAGGAACCACTAGACATTGGAAAAACAAAACAAAATAAGGAAAGAGTACTCCCTAGAGCCTTTGGAGAGAACATGGCTCTTCCAACACCTTGATTTTGGACTTCAGGCCTCCAAAACTGTGTGAAGATAAATTTCTGTTGTTTTAAGCACCCACTCTGTGACAACTTGTTACATTAGTCCCAGGAAGCTAATACAATTGTGTTCAGTTTTTCAAACTGTCCTTGATAAAAGAGTTGATCAGTATTACTTAGTATGCCATTAGCAGAAATAGAAATCCCTTCCTAATATTTTAAAATGATTTCACATGGATTCTTTATAAGGTTTCATAGTCCTTCAACACATGAAAGATGTCTAGAAAGATAAAATTCCCTGGGTGGCACCTACACATACAAAAACAAATGACATGGTTCAATGTATTAAGCACACTCTTTTGAGTAATCTCTTTAATGAAGCTGTATTTTTTTCTGCCTCATTTCATGAAGGGCCTAAAGAGTTCATTTTTATTATTATTATTAAACTAGGATATGCCTCTCAGGATTCATCGCTTTGTGTTTTTAGAAATTTTTCATCTCTACTTAAAGCATACCAGGTTATTTAATTATAAGTTTCCAAGTAATTGTTGGGGTAGGATAAGGAGTTTTGAGATATATAACCAAAGTTCAGTCTTAATAATGTGTTTTCAGGAAAAAAAAAATTAATTAAGAAAGCAAATGACAGATTGGAGAAATGTAATCAAGCAAGTCAACCTCACAGAGCCTTATTATCCATTTCCTCTGGAGACCCAGCTAGGAGAATGAGAGTCAGTGAGTTTGAGTTGAAGCTTGGCTCAAAATCAACCCGTTCACACTTTCCTTGAGCTATGACTATGTGGAGTCTCTGCAATGCAACAGTCAGCCTCAGGTTGAGAGGTGCCTGGCTACCACTATCAACCACTCAGAATTTTATTTTTCTAGACATCTTTCATGTGTTGAAGGACTATGAAACCTTACAAAGAACCCATGTGAAATTATTTTTTAAAATTAGGATAGAGTTGGAGAACACTGTGGAACAAAACTCAAAATCATGAAAAAGACCACCTTTACAGGTATAAGAGAGCCTGGTGAGACCCCTGAGACCATAACCCCTAGTTACCCTTCAGGTCTAGAATTGAACTCACTCCCATGGCTTCCAGCCAAACCATAGACCAGCCTATAGGGTGAACTTTTACATCAGGTAGATATACTCCTTGAGACAATTAATCATGTGAGAACAGAAGGGCAATATCTGCACAGGGAGATAGCTTATGGGGCAGGAATTCATAGGAAAGGACACAGGGAAGAGATAACTACAGGTAGGAAATGGGAAGAGAGCTGTTACATTGTGAGTAATTGCAGTCAATGTCATGAAACAAAATGTGTATGAACTGTTGTATGGAAAATGAATTTGCTCTGTAAGATTTCACCCAAATCACAATTAAAAAAAAAAAAAAAAAACAGTGAGCCTCCAGGTGAGAAGTGGACGTCAGAGATGGTAGAGAAGGGAAGAAAGGAGAGTTTATCGCAAAATGAAGAGAATAGAGTTGGGTGAACCATCTCTCCAAGAATGGAGACAGAGATGCTTACAGATGCATGTGGTTGAGGTAAGTAAAAGGCCTTTGAGCTCTCTGCCTAATGAGCATTTTAAAAATATATATTTTATTGTATTTAAGGTGAGAGTTTGCACAGCAAATTAGGCTCCCATTTAATTATTTCTACACAAGTTATTTCATGATATTGCTTATGTTTTCACCATGCCCCATTATTCTCATTCATTTCACTCTGGTTGTACCATTTTCAGTACTCTAGTTTTCCTGCCACCTTATTGCCCAAGAAATACTTTAGCTCAATCTCATAGAACATCTCTCATGCCATTTATAGAGTATACTTATCTTACTCAGGGTTCTCTAGAGAAAGAGAATCAATTATACTTAAATGGTTGTTATTTGCCATTGAGTCAGTTCTGAGTCGTAATGACCATATGTACAACAGAACAAAACAGTGCCAGTCCTGCACCAGCTTCAAAATAGTTACTGTTCTGGTTCCCTAGTGCTGCGCTGACAGGAATATACCACCAATGGGACGGCCTTAACAAACAGGAGTTTATTCTCTTATAGTTTGGAGGCTTTAAGTCCAAGTCCAAAATGCCAGGCTCTAGGGGCTGGGTGAAAGCCCCTCAACCTTGGGGTCCAGCTCTGCCTCCTGCTCCAGGCCCACTGGAGCTAAAAGAGTTTCTTCACTCAGACAGCTGCTGGCTGCTGAGGCCGCCAAGCCCAAGGTTGATAAGTAAAAAAGCACAGTCCCGATGTTACCAAACCATATGGCAGGCCATTAACTTAAGTCCATTTTAAATCCCAAGGTCAGCAGAGCATAGCAGGTTGCTGAGCAACGACACGGCTACATGCAGGGTCCAAGCGTGCCATAGGCTAGAGACCATTCCCAAGGCTTCTCCTTATATACAGGAAGCAGACCACATTCCCAAAGGCAGCTACTCAGCTGCTTGTGGTAGATCCCACCATGGAGTTGATTGCCAGTCTCATCATGGGGAATAACTACCACCAGCTGCCCAGCCACTTACCCAGGCCCAGCCAAGTTAACACACAAACATAACTACCACAGTTACTATGATTGACCCCATTGTTGCAGCCATTATGTCAGCCCACCTCATTGAGGGGCTTCCTCTTTCATTGACCCTCTACTTTACCAAGCCTGATGTACTTCTCCAGGTACTAGTCCCTCCTGATTATACAGCCAAAGTAAGTGAGATAAAGTCTCACCATCCTTCCTTCCAAGGAGCATTATGGCTTCACTTCTTCTAAGACTAATTGGTTCATTCTGGCAGTCCATGATATTTTCAGTATTCTTCACCAACAACATAATTCAAAGGCATCAATTCTTCTTTCTTCTTCCTTATTTATTGTCCAAATTCCACATGCAAAAGATAAAATTGAAAATACCTTGGCTTGGATCATATACACTTTAGTCATCAAAGACATCTTTGCTCTTTAACACTTTAAAGAGGTCTTTTGCAGCAGATCTGCCCAATGAAATACATTATTTGATTTCTTGACTACTGTTTCCATGGGCATTGATTGTGGTTCCGAGTGAAATGAACTTCTTAGCAATGACAATCTTTTCTCCATTTATCATGATGTTGCTTATTGGTCCAGTTGTAAGGATTTTTGTTTTCTTTATGTAGAAGTGATCCACAATGAAGGTGTAGTCTTTGATCTTCATCAGTCAATGCTTCAAATCCTCTTTGTTTTCAGCAAGTAAGTTTGTGTCATCTGTATATTGCAGGTTGTTAATGAGTCTTCCTCTAATTCTGATGCCATGTTCTTCTTCTTGTACAGCTTCTTGGATTATTTGCTCAGCATACAGATTGAAAGAGTATGGTAAACCTTGGCATACAACTTTCCTGATTTTAAACCACCCAGTGTCCTTTTGTTCTGTTTGAATGATTGCCTGTTGGTTTATGGACATGTCCACATGAGCACAATTAAGTGTTCTGGAATTCCCATTCTTCAAAATGCCATCCATAATTTGTTATGATATCCAGAGTCAAATGCCTTTGCACAGTCAGAAAAATAAATAAATAAATAAACAAAAAGACATCTTTCTAGAATTTGCTTTCAGTCAAGATTCTTCTGACTTCTGCAAAGATATCCCTTGTTCTACATTTTCTTCTGAATCCAGCTTGAGTTATTGGCAGTCCCCTATCCATGTACTTCTGCAACTCTTTTTGAATTATCTTCAGTATAATTTTGCTTATGTGTGATATTAATGATATTGTTCAGTAATGTATGCATTTTGTTGGATCATCTTTCATTGTGATGGGCACAAATATAGATCTCTTCCAGTTGGTTGCCAAATTTCTTGGCACATATATGTGAACATGTCCAGTGCTGCATCTGTTTTTTGTCAAGAGAGAGATTTCTTTCAAGAAATTGCCTCATTTTATTGTAGGGGGCTGGCAAGTCCAAGGTCTATACATCAGGCAATAAACTGGGGTCCCCGATTGGCTTGTGTCCCAAAATCAGTTCAGGCCACTAAAAAAGTGACAAGGAAGTGTGTTCTGGCAAAATGTCTATTTATAATCTAGAGCGAGAACTCCCTTGGTAAACTTGGTAAACTTTTACTCTTAAGGTCTCCAGCTGATTGATTAAAGACCACCTACCATGGAAGGTAATCTGCTTTACCTACAGTAACGAGATAAACATTTGACCAAACAACTGGGTATCACAGGTTAGCCAGACTGACACATAAAATTAACTATCACACTCCATATAGTAGATTTATCTCATGTGTCAAATGTTAACCATTGATTCTGAGGCTGAATCAAAGTAATTGAGAAAGGGCGTGATCAGGATGGTATCAACCATAAACGTGGAGTGCAGAAGTAGCAGCACAAGTGTTGGGTACTTGTCACTCTGTCATATGTCTATCACCTGCATATGATAATTATGCCATAAATTTCTATGCTATGTCCAAGTATGCCAATATATACTACTTCACTTTTTCCTAAAATAACCTCAGGAGGCTTGTAAGACAGGTGTGTCATTAACCTCATTTTACAGATAAGAAAACCACAACACAGAAAATTAACAGGATTTGACATGTTATCCACAGCTCCTTCCTAGCCAATCCTTTCATTCATACTCAACTTCCCTATCGTTGTAAGAAAGGACAATAAGTGCCCAACGACCAAGAAATGATGTAAGAAAATGGATGAGGTAGCTATATTTAAAGCATTTCTCTTGAAGAACACAAAGTATACTCTTGAAAGAACGGTAAACAATTCTATCTGTTCATCTAAAAAAAAATTAGACATGCAATTAAATTTTATAAAAGATAAATAAAGAATACAAATTATGAATGATCATGAATATTGACTCATGTTGTATTAGAAATGGAATAACATACATAGTCAGAGATTCAAATATAGAATGAAATATGAAAGGTGTCTTCATGATTAAAATTTTAATTGCTAATCAGCATGCACATCCAAAAACAAGGCAGGGAAAGAGTAGTTCAATTCAATTAATTAACTAAAATATTTACCTAGACCATATGGTAAATGTGGTGAAATATAGGTCAACATAACACAGCTTTTGTCTTTAGAATACATTCTAGTATAAATCAGTTAAAGGTACACATAACAACAATTCAAGACAAGATATGATACAAAGAAAATATTACGGAAGCTCACAGAATTAGAAGATTTGGATATAGCTACTCAGAGTGATGATTGGATGAGCATGAACTTCTTTTTATAAACAATGAAAATTTACTCTCAAATTCAAGAAAGCAAAAAGAGATTTGGGTATTATTTCTCCATTCCCAATATGGTGTTTTTTAAAGGAAGGCCACATGTTCTTTGACACTCCTCCCTTCAAGAAGTTGGATGTTTGACCCTTCCTTCCCTTTAAATGAGGCAGGATTGAGCTCTCTTCAATCAATCAATATGGTGGAGTGATGCCGTATAACTTCTGAAATGAGGTCCTGGAAGCCCAGGGAGCTCTCACACAGTCTCTGGGAATACTCACTTTTGGAATGCTCCAGCTGCCATGCTGTGAGAAGTCCAAACCACATGGAGAAATCCCGTGTAGGCACTTTGCTTAATCATTCCATTTGAGCCCGTCTTCAAGCCATTCCAGCCCAAGCACTGGACATCTGCGTGAAAAAAGTCACCAGATGACTCCAGCCTCCAGTCTCAGGTCACCCCAACTATCCAGTTCTTGCCCGACTTCCCTCTGCACTATGGACAAACTTCTGACTCTTGGATTTTGTGAGCATAATAAAATGGCTGTTGTTTCATGCCACTCATTGCAGTCATTTTTTCCTTTCTTTTTTCTTTTTCTTTTTTTTTTTTTGCAGAAATTGAGAAGCCATTATTACTTCTGGCCCAGTCATTCAAAGGTGTTCAGAGTCACCCCTCTCAATCTATTTTATCTTGACCACTCATTCTCAGTCAGTTATTATGTAGTTTTTGCACCTGAACACTCATGCAATTATTTTACACTGATTCTGTGGGTGGCATGAAAGTGCTTGACTGTTAGCTGAAAGGCTGTTGGTTCAAACCCACCCAGAGGAAGCTTGGAAGGCACGTGTGGTGATCGGTGGGTCAGATCCTTGAAAACCCTATGGAGCAGTTCTACTCTTCACACGTGAGGCCATCATGAGTCAGAGTCCACTCGATGACAGCTAATGACAGCAACAATTTCACAGGAATACTTTTCTAATGATATCTGTTAATATCTTGGTTGATAATATTCTAATAATATTGTCTCAATATGTTGGTGTATTTAATGTTAAGAACCATTTTACTATTATGGGGCATTTTACTATTAAATGACATTTAGGTTTTTTTTTTTTTTTCCATTTGGAAATAGAAATAATAATAAATAATTGTACCATAAGTATCATTGTGTGTAATATAATACTTGAGTTGGGATTAGTTTTATACAATAGATTTTCAGAAGTTCAATTACTAACTTAAATAGGATTAGTGACTGAAGGCTCATGAGGCATGTTGCCAAATTTACTTTCAAAGAGTTACGACTATTTAGAGTGACACCCATAATATATGAGTGTGCCTGGATCATTCTACCCTCTTCAGCTAATTTAAGTTTTATAATTAAGAAAAATATTCATTTGGAGCACATTTGGAGTCTATGTGGAATGACAATAAGGACAGCAAGAATGATACACACATTAGAGTGTGGGATACAAAAGCAGAGAGTATGGTTTAGATGAATGAAGACAGAATTCAACAAGAAAGAGTGCAAAGCCTAGGGAAGACATAGCAAGAGTGAGAAAAGCTGAAGAGTGAGGGGCACCAGGAAGGAAGAACCTCAGAGTCCATGGCAAAGAGAGAGGGGAAACATGAAGGAGGGACCTCAGTGTCCACGGCAAAGAGAGAGGAAATACATGAAGAGGGAACCTCAAGGGTCCATGGCAAAGAAAGAAGATACAATGTGGAGGGACCTCAGAGTCCATGGTCCATGACAAAGACCGAGGGGGAATGTGAAGTGGGGACCTCAGAGTCCATGGAAAAGCCAAGATACTTGAAGATGGAGAAAACAAATTATATTAATAAGATATTAAAAGGTTGTACAACCTTTATACTAACTTGTGCCAACTCTCCCATCACCACAAAGAGAAGCTCACCACTTCCCCAAAAATGGTCCCATTCTCCCCTGTTCTCCCACCCCTGTTAACCAGCAGTAAACTTTTGTCTATATATTTGCCAATTCTTGCCATTTTAGGTAAGTGCATTGATACAGTATTTTTCTTTTTGTGATTGACTTATTTCACTCAGCATATCTTCAAGGTTTAGCTCATGAGGAAAGTCTCCCTGCCTTGACCACTGTGCTTCTCAAAGGTTCTTCTTTGTGGGACCAAATTGACAGGAGTGCATGGAAAGTTGAGATGCAGACTTGGGGACAGTGCTATATGTTGATGGTGGTGGAATAATTTGGAAAAGGACAGTGGGGATGCTCACATAACTTGAACAATGTAAACAATGTCAATGAACTATACACACAGAGTTTGTTAGAATTATATCCGGCACTGTGTATAGTCTCAAAAAAAAAAAAAAAAAAA
>NW_006921968.1:1496486-1497565 GCF_000298275.1 Orycteropus afer afer | reverse complement strand
GGTGACAAAAATGTCTGGGTTACATAGGCTTAACTCCCGCAGCCTGGTATGTACATAAATATCTGCTTAAAGGCACAGCACACAGTGGAAACAGGCCTCACCAGGCACCTGGCTTTCCAGAACCATGAAGGCTAAACCTCCAGTTTTATCATCTAAACAAGCACAGCGCATGACAAGGATTGTGACAGGGCTTCATCCGTGCTCTCTTACACATTGACATGGGAAACCTGTGCAATTCAGGGCACTTGAGGTGACTGGGTGTGTACAGGAAATATGTTTTCCTCTAGATCACGTTCAACTGCTGGCACAGACATTGACATATACAAACAAATTAAATGTGTGTTTTATGCTTGGCCAGGAGACGTACACATTACATATTCTAGCAGATTGTTGTTGTTGGGTGCCGCGGAGTCAATTTTGACTCATCATGACCCTATCACATGGAGTCGAACAGCCCCACAGTGTTTCTAGGCTGTAAGTCTTCACCAGAGCGGAGCGCCAGGTGTTGTCTCCTGTGGAGCAGCTGGTATGTTCGAAATGCCAACCTTTGGGTTACAGCCGAGCACTTAACCATTGTGCCATCAGTGTTCCTTTAGCCTAGTTTGTAGCTCCTTGCTTATCAGATGTAGGTTGTCCATTAGCAAAGATCACTTGCACTGGCATTTAAAAGCCAGTAGCTGTGGAGTCTGTGCCAACTCATGGCGAGCCCACATCGGTTGTGGTAGAATTGGGGCCCACAAGGATTTCAACGGCTGATTTTTCGGAAGCAGATCATTAGGCTTTTCTCCCAAGGCATCCCTGGGTAGATGGGAACCAGGAACTTTTGGTTAGCAGCCAAGCTCTTAACCTTTAGTATCACCCAGGGACTCCATGTGCATGACGATTTCCACGCAGTATCCTATTTAATAGGAGCTCTGGTAGCATAGTGCCTAAGGCACCTGACTGCTAACCAGAAGGCTGGCGGTTCAAACCCACCAGCCACTCATTGGAAGGAAGGTTGGGCAATGTACTTCCATAGTCATACTGCCTTGGAAACCCAAGGAGGGGTCACTATGAGTTGGGTCTGACTCAACAGCACA
>NW_006921968.1:1460893-1467869 GCF_000298275.1 Orycteropus afer afer | reverse complement strand
AATAACTACCACCAGCTGCCCAGCCACTCAACCAGGCCCAGCCAAGTTGACACACAAACAACTACCACAGTCATGGTTGTATCCCAGGGTCCAAGGGCCATATACTGGATGCAGGCCATTGGCCTGCAGGGTTGGTCGTCTGATGGATGAGTGGATTGCCTACACTACTTGGCTACCATGAATAAGGCGACTCTGAACATTCAAGTACAAATTTGATATGAATGGCTTTGCTTCCCATATATTACTCAAATGTGTATCTAGAAAAGTTGAGGATAAACTCATTATTTTTAGGAGACTTACAGACCCCTAAATTTACAGTAAGTTTAAAAGAAGCTTACAGGTTAAATTCCTTATTGCGTTCAACACAGACTCATTGATATGGACATGTGGTTAGCGTCCTTGGGATGGCATGGCCAAGGCAGACATGGCCTCTGTCCTCTCCAAGCTGCCTGGGAAGGGAGGGAGGGAAAGAGAGGTGGTCAGCAGTGCCCACAGTGGCACCAGCCATGGAACACTTGAGCCCCTCAAGAGCAGGCCTGAGCCAGAGACCTGACATAGTGTAGTTCCAGGACCACCAAAGACATGACACCTGCCCCTAGGAATGATTGTGCAGAAGTCTGGTTAGACCTCACAGCTCTTGTTCACAAAGCTCTCCTGACTTCAAGGCTCCCAGTTTCAGACCTAGCTGTCAGAGGGTCATCCAATTTCCATCCTACTGCCTGCAAACATGGACTGTGGAGCTGAACAGGCTATCCAGAACCCATACCATTGCCCCATCACGCACCACTTGGGACAAGGTTCCCATGGGCCAATTCTTCCCAGACCCCCTACCCCATGTCAAGGAGGACCCACGCCTCAGGGTCCCAACACCCAGTCATCCTCACTCTGCTCCTATCTCCTTCCTGTCTCCTCTGGGATGGAGCCTGCTCTCAGTAACTGCTGTGCTGGGATTCCTGCCCTGCTCATCCTAGGCCTCCTTCTCTACTTTCTGAACCTCAGCCCCTGGGCCTCAGTCTCGCTTTTCTGTAGGATGTGGAGGCAACCGCCCTGCCCAGCTCACAAAATGGTGCAGGAAGATGGGAGAGGGCTCAGAGAACAGCTTGTAGGTACCTGAGGCCACTCCTCCTGGTCTGGCTAACGGTTGGGAGTTGGTGGTCAGCTCACCAAGGACAAATGACATTGATGACATTGTTTATGGGTCATCTTTATAGTGCACACAAATCACGTGTCTGTCCTGATACACATGTGTACTGATGTTTTCTCTCCACGATGGGCTGAGGAGTCAGGCCCACAGGCCTGGAAAATGTGGCTGAGAGTCTGGGCTTGTTTCTGAGTTGACCCCTTTCCCAGTTTCCCAGATATGTATGTGGTGGCTCAGGCCCAGTGGTCCCCAGGTTCCAGAGGCACACAAATCCCACCTTGGCCAGAGGGGTCCCCCATGAGCTGAGACTGAGGCCCGAGCCCCCTCAGAATGATGCCCCGGGAGAAGAGACCTCCTTCTGATCCCTCAGTGGAGCTCCCTCCTACCCTGGTACCCACCCCCAGAAAAAGCTGGAGAAGACACAGCCCTCTACTCCCTTGGACCCCTGATTCTGCACCCCTCAGCTGCTCCTTGGCCCTTCCACTCTGTGGTCTCACCTGTGTTTTCTTCTGAACACTCTGATCTCATTAATTGTAAGGCTCTGCCTTCACATGGCCCCTCTCACCTCCTCACTCTAACACAGGGGGTCCTCCTGACCTGCCCAACTCCTCAGTACACACACCTGGCTTGCCTCTGGCCAACTGCCTTCTGACCCCTCCCACCTCCTTGTTCCTGAGTTCTGCAATATCTGCTGCCCACTCTCACCTCCTCCCAATAAGTGGGCTGCCACCTGGTCCCTCCACGGACCCAGGTGCCCTTTGGAGAGGCAGCTGCATCCTTCAGACTTTCTCTCTTCACCTAAGTAGGCTTCTATCCCCTCCCACCTCCTCATTGGCCCAAACTAGGCTGCTTCCCACCCCTTCCCACCCTTCATTCCCCACATCTCCATATTGTGCCCTGGCCCCCATGGTCACTCTTCACAACCATGCTTTCTCCTAACCCACTCCACTTCTTACTTCCTGCCCCCTTCTTCTTCCTCAATTCTTAAGTGTTGCATTCTATGGGTTCAGTGACCCAATCCTAGGCCTTCTCCTGGTCCCCACAGCTTCTCACTCCCCATACCTGACTCTTCCCTTCTGTTCACTTCCTTTGTTGGGTTGCCTCCTGACTCCGCCCACCTTCTCATTCACACCTGCTCTTTCACCTGCCTGCCCCGCTTCCTCCCCTCCCATATGTGGACTGCCTCCTGACTCCTCTCATCTCCACACTCCCCACACTGCGACCACCTCCTGACCCCTCCAACCTCTTCATTACCCGGCCCTGTGTCTCCCACCCCTTTCTTACTCACCCCTAAGGTTTATAATGGTTTCACCCTATTGCCTGTCCCTGGGCTGTCTCCTGGCCCTTCCCACCTCTGCACTGCACACACCTGGCCCTCCTCCTCACTCTCTCCACCTCCTCACTCTGCAGCCCCATCCACCTTCTCACTTCCCATACCTGGGCTGCCCTCAGCTCCCTCCTACTGGGACCTGAGCTTTTCCACTCCTCCTTCCCCACACCTGAACCTTCTTCTAACCCCTTCCTTTTCCTCAGTTTCCACACTCAGGCTGAACCCTGGCCAGTTCTGCCTCCTCACATCCCATACCTGGGCTGCTTCCTGACACCTCCCACCTCCCTAGCAACCACATCTGGTTTTCCTCTGAGCCCTGCCACCTCCCAGCTCCCTCCACCTGTGCCTCTACTGACCTATCTGCTCCTACCTCCTCCTTACTTACCTGTGTGTGTCCCGGCCCTCTCCACCCTCACTGCTCACAGGGAACCCTCAATGAACCCTTCTCTTCCATTCCTCCCACATCTCTGCCTGTTTGTAGGTCATGCCTTCTCCTCACTGACCATGACAGGGCTGGCTCCTGACCCCTCCCACATCCTCATTACTACACCTGGTGGTAGAGTCCTGGCCCCTTCCGTCCTCCCACTTCCCTCACTGCATCTAACCCTGTCCGCCTCCACACTCATACCAGTGCTGCCTCAGGACCACTCCTGACTCCTTGTTACCCACATCTGGGAGCTCACCAGGTCTCTCCCACCTCCTTAGCTCTCATAGATTGTCTGCCTCTTGTTCCCTCCCAACTCTCACTCCCCGCACCTGGACTATGCCCTCACCCTTCCGACCTCCTCCCTCCTCTCCTCTCCCATTACACTGTTCACAGGCACTCATGCAATGCCTGTTCCCCAATGCTCACAGCAGTACTACTCACATCCATCTAAAGGTGGACACAACTCAGTTGTCCATCAGCAGATGAATGGATGAACAAAGTATGCCCCGTCCATACAATGGGACCCCATTAAGCCTTAAAAGGAAGTAGATACTGACACCAGCCACAGCAGATGAAGCTTGAAGACACTAAGCTAAGTGAAAGAGGCAAGGCACAAAGGACCAGCTATTTCTCCTTAGATAAAAATACTCAAGAAGATTAATCCATAGACACAGAGAGGCCATCACTGATTGCCATGGGCGAGGGGAGGGGACATGGGGGCTGCTTCATGGGTATAGGATTTCTGTTGCTGTGATGAAAAACTTCTGGAAGCAGACACTGATGATGATAGAAAAGAATCGTGAAACTACACACAAAGCCACTATGTTATAAGCATTAAAACTATTAAGTCGAAACTTTATTGAATTAGACATCTACCAGTTAAAATAGTATAAAGGATAAAGTGAGCGGGGAGAATATTGAAGAAAAATAAAAAAGCACCCACTTGGGCAAGGGGAGGATGGGGTCGGCTTCTGGAGGACCTTCTGTGAAGAAGGAACAGCACGAGGCCCAGCCTCTTGGACTGGGGCCTTATCTGGAGAGGGACAATGTAGTGCTTTACTGAGCCACAGCCTTAGGAGAGGAATGGGATGGACATCAGAAGGTGGCTCGCGACTTCCTGCTGGCAGTGTGCATGGAGGAGTCTACAGCCCTCCCGATGGCCCTCCGTCAGGCGGTGGTGATGGAGCTGGTGATGTTGTGCACTAACGAGCTGTGATGGTGATTCTGGGTCACGATCCACATTACCACGGTGGCCTCCATTTGCGTCTCGTGGTGCATGATGAAGAATTTCCAGCTCTTCAGCTGGCTCTCTGTCAGCTTCCAGTGATAGAGCTGGTGATGGGGGATCTGGGGCTCTATGGGGCTCTGATAGCGTTTCAGGGTCTGGACCCACATCACCAGAGGGTCCTTGATTCACCTCTGCTGATGGACGAGGAAGAACTCCCAGCTCTCCAGCTGGCTTTCCAGCACCTGCAAGTGGTGGAATTGGTGATGTTGGATCTGGTGCTTCATGGAGGTCTTTATTTGCTGCACTAGCAGGTTGGAGTTCCCCAGGTGATCCCTGAGTTGGTTCTGGAGATGCTGCTTATCTTGAGCTACTCTTACAACAGGTGTTGGTCTTGTCTGAGGAGCTGCAACAGAAGAAAAGGTCAACCACATGAATGCCTTTCTTTATGCCTTTCCAATAACAAAAACCATTCCACTGCCATGATGAGAACCCTTTCCCAAGATTTCCTCCCAGGCTATCTTCCCATTTTTCACACATTTAGAGGTCTTAGGTGACTCTGAGCTTTGGCCCAACACAAGCCTATGGGATCCTCCTTCTGTTGCACCACCTCTGCCCCCTTACCACTCACCAGCAAAGATGCCCAGTCCTCCTCACCTGCTGGTTCTGTCTCCATGGGCTCCAGGTGATCTAGCTGGCCAAGGAGAAGTTGGGCACGGTGCTCCAAGTCTGAGTCAGGCATATTCACATGCAGGTACTCCAGTACTGCCTTGAGGCAGGGGAAGTCCGGGGATGGATGGCAATCCTCTGGGTAGTCATCCAGCCAGTGCCCCAGAATGAAGGTGATGGCTCTGGGGGCGAGTGGATGTTGAAGAGCAGCTGAGAGGCCTGGCCTTTCCACCACGCTGCACTCCCAGGGCACCCTTGCAATGGGCTGAGTCCCTCTGCCTGCACACCTCTTCCAGAGCCCACTCCCGTGCCCACCCACTCTAGCTGTCCTGGCAATGGCAGGCCTGGTCACTGAGGAAGGGCTACAACAGAAACTTGGTCTCGGGGTTCTCTCCATTAATGGTTTGATCAATGGTTCCTTCCTCAGAAACATGACTCACATCCCCATCTGTTGCCTGGCCCCTTGCTACAGGGGAACAGGGGAGTTAGCACTGGAGGCCAAAAGAGTGTTTCTGTCCTTCACCTCACAGCTGGACTCCCAGGATGCTCCATGAATACATGACCCTGAGGGACACATGGCATCCCCCTGCCCAAGCCCACCCTCACTGAGGTAGACATGTGGTACTTCCTACCCCAGTCTGCTCATGCTGAGGGACATATGGGGTTCCTCTGCCCAACCTGCCCATGTCCTCAGCTTGTGTGCCTGTGTTCTACCTGGTTTTCTGTGCCCATGAGGATCTCTTCTCCCACTGACAGTGTTCCCCAAAGGACAGGTAACCATATGCCACTGATCCTCCACCAGTGGGGTTGGGATCTTGGAGCAGGTTTCTTCTGACTCCTCCTGTTTTGAGTCCCCATAGAGAAAGGGGCACACAGAGCTGGGAGGGCACTTTAGATGCACAGATTCTTTCAGGGACCTCTCTGAGCCCCCCAGGCTGTCCTCTGCCCCCCAAGGTGCAGAGTCTCCACCTGCAGATATCTGTGACTGCTGTCCTGCAGGTGGCGCCCCAGGTCCTCAGGATGTGCAGCAACCAAGGTCTCTCAGCCCAAATGCAAACAGAGGTCCCCACAAGCCCCACCCCCTGAGAAGACAGGAGCCCCTCCTTCTCCAACCAAAGTCCATTCTTTCCGCTGGTCCTGGGATCCACTGTCCCTGGAAGAATGAGGGCAGTTGCATCCATACCTGGAAGAGGTGTGGGGGCGTCATATCTAATGCACTGTGGATGCTGCCTGATTAGCAGGGCGGGACTTCCTGTCTGACTCCCTGACTGACTTGGAGGTGCAGGAGGGAAGTGATCCAGTCTGACTCCCTGACTGAAATGGAAGTCCAGGAGCACAAGTCTTCTCATCTGACTTTCTGAGTGAAATGGAAGCCAACAAATGCTGGACTTCCTGTCAGACTCTGTGACTAAAATGGAGGCGCAGGAGGGCAGGGCTTCCTGTCTGCTTAGTTTATGGGATGATGCAAAGGGCCTAGAACAGTATCTGCAGCAGTAGGGACCACACAGTTGTTGAGTCAACCACTCCACCTGCACCTTCCCCGCCTACCTGGCCAGAGGGCCCTCTGCCAGCCAGGAATCCCCATTTTGGTGACCCCAACTACAGGCTCCCACTAGATAACATCACAACCCCCTTTACAAATGGGAAATAGGTTTGCTTCAAGGCACATGGTGAGGGAGGGGTGTAGCTGACTTTTCAAGTGGGAGAGGAAAACAAGGAAAAGACACATTGCAGCCTCTCAGGCAGGCTCTTCTGCAGAGCTGAGCTCTGGGTGCATACTTCCCATGGCCTGTCCCATGAGATCCCTGCAGTAATCCTCATGGATTGGTCCCTTAGGGAACAAACCAAGGCTCAGATGGTAAAGTGACATTCCTGACTCACAGTTGGTAGCTGGTGGCAGAGGGTAGGCACTCACCTTTGAAAAGTAAGCAGGTCTGGGGCCTGTTGGGTAGTGGTGTAGGCTCTGTAGGCACCCAGAAAGTCCTCCATGTTGGCCAAGTCCCCCTCCCTGAAGGCAGGCACCAGGTGCTCCACCAGCTTGTCCACCCTGCCTTCCTGGATGGTCCGCACCACACCAATCTCCTCCTCTTCTTGGTCTGAGCCACAGATACACTGGGGTGGGACAGAGGATGGACATACTGTTACAGGCAGCCCACTGACACAGCAAGTAGATCGTGAACCCAA
>NW_006921968.1:1459078-1459888 GCF_000298275.1 Orycteropus afer afer | reverse complement strand
GAGGCAGTATCACTACAGAAGTAGGATTGCCCAACCTTCCTTCGGAGGAGTGGTGAAATGACAGAAGGAAGGTATCAGTCCAGGGCCAGCAGTAATGAAAGTCTCCCATCAGTGAGTGTGTTGCACTGAATGATTTGGTATGCTTTTCTAGCCATAGTACTTGTAACTCCCACCAGATTACTGGGTGGGACCATGTAAAGAAGGTGTGTAGAACTCTAATGTTGGGATTAATTTTGTGTTAGAGGCAGAGAGGGGATTTCACTGCCATGAGGAGAGAAGAGCTGGAGGTGAAGGAGAGTATGTCCTTGGACATGAGATCCATGCCTTGGACCTCATTGGCAGTCACTCAGCAGAGAAAGACTCTGAGCAGAGAGAGATGCCCAGCAGAGAGAAATGCAAAGCAGAGAAGTAGTGAGCGTCTTTCAAGGGATGGCTGGTTGTGAGAGTTACTAAAAAGGCTGGAGGATGGCAGTAGGCCTACCTCTTAGGAATAAGCCTTGGGCTGCTGATGGTGACTCTGTTTCCCCCTTGTGAGATTAGAGGTCAGAAGATGTCACCTCCATGTCCTTGTACTGGTGGGGAACCCGACCTCTGTTCTACAATGTTCCCTGAGGTGAGTCAGGACAGTTCCTGACCTGAAGCGTTCATGGTGATGGATTCCTGAGAATGCAGATAGCAGAAACAGGTATATGAACCCTGCAGTTTTGGTTAAAAGAACTGTATGAGGCTGCAAGGATGTATGGAAGGCCAGTCTAGCCAACTGATGTTGGGGAACCAAGGATTGCCATTAAACACTAAAGCAGGAGTGAC
>NW_006921968.1:1447403-1458044 GCF_000298275.1 Orycteropus afer afer | reverse complement strand
CTGGGGGAGCACCCCACTAGTGCCAGTTGGGAAGCAGCAGCAGAACATTTTTGATCATCTTCCTCACCACTCGCTGCTCCCAAATCTCCCAGATCCCATGACCTTCCTTCCCTCACTCCACCCACCTCTCCCCCAAATGGATCCTGCCTCCTCCAACAACTTTCTGCCTCTTCAGTTCTGTCCTCTCTTCTTTCCAGCTCTCATCACCAGGGAGCACATGTTACCAAGGACAAGGGCTGGCATGGCCTGGAGACTGGTATGACATGGAGAGGGGTGTCACAGTGGTGGCCTAGCCTGCGTTGGCCTGCCCAGGCCACTCTGTGTTACTGTCAGGTTCCTTTTTGTAAATGGCCAGAGCCTTGAGGAGTGAGAACTGAGACCATGTCTCAACCTCTGTGAAAGAGTTGAAATCCTGGCTTTCTCCAGTTTGCATGCAGGGGAAGATGAGAAACAACTAAACAACATGATCATAGTTTGAGTGTCTCCACTCAAATGAGCTGGCCTAGGGGCTGTCTCTAGATTGTGGGGACCTGGTTACCAGGATTCCAAGTTCTATGTACGCCATTGCCAAGGAATGAGGTCACATCCTGGGTCACCTGACCTTGGCCTGACCTCAAATCAGAGCCCCCCAAAGGTTTCACTGGGCTGCTGAATGCTCATTGTTCCCATGCCATCTCCATGACTGTGCATGATGACACCTATACACACAGCCCCCACAGAGCCTGAGGAAGTTCAGGGTGCAGCCAGGGCCCCAGCTTTGAGCAGACAGAGCTGACTTCATACACAGCTCATCCCTCTCAACCAGTTTGTGAACCTGGACATGTCTTTGTGCTTCTCAGAGCCTCCCCAATCTCCCGGCCTCACAATGAAGATCAATTTAGCATCTACTTCCTGGGCTTGTCAATAGGGTTATGGGAGACAACACCTATATATACTACAGTATACGTCGTGTATTAGACAAAAGGCTCACTAGTAGCACAGTGGATAAGGGATCAGCTGTTAACTGAAATGTCGGGGATTCATACCCACAGCTGTTCCCTTGGAGAAAGATGTGGCATTTCTCCCCACCCTAGGCAGTGGGCCATGGCCTGTGCTATAAGACCCCAGGCCCCTGTCCTGAGACAGAGCTGTCTCCATCACCTCTCTTCTTTCCTTGGGGTCCCATGGGTCTTCTTCTTTGACCCACCCCTCATGTCTCCCCTGTGAAATCAGTATGTGGGCCAGTCGGGTTTCCCACATCTTAGGGCCTCTCACTCCCAAAGCTAACCCCATGCAAAGAGCTGAGCCCTGGCCTAAGAACCTGAAGATTTCTTCATGCTCTGAACCCTGCACATCTCTGTGTCCTCCACAATTCCTACCTCTCTGTTGCACTCAGTTTCCCAATTGTGCACTGAAGGTTTGACAAGTGTCTTGTCTCTCATGCTACTGTAACAGAACTGCCACAAATAGATGGCCTTAACAAACAAGAATTTATTATCTTAAAGTTTAGGAAGCTGGAAGTTCAATTTCAGACTGCTGGCTCTAGGGACTGTGTGAAGGTCCTTTGACCTTGGCCTTCAGCTCTACTTCTTGTTCCAGGCCCACTGGAGCTGGAGGCTCCTTCTGAGTCACACAGTGACTGGCTGTTGAGGCTGGTGAACCCATGGTCAGCAGGTAAAATGGCACAATCCCAAGATCAGCAGGCAACACATCAGGTCACTAGTTCAAGTCCAGGAACTGGAGATGAAGACTTGGCCAAATGCAGGACCCAGATGTGCCAAAATGCCAGAGATCTTTCTCAAAGCTTCTCCACCAATAGTGGATTCAGGTCTCACCCCAAAGGCAGCTCCCCTTCTACTGAAATAAAATCTCACACCAGATTCCACCATGGAGTTGAATACCCAATCTCATCCTGGGGAATAAGTGTATCTAGCCGCCAAGCCACTCAAAACCATGGCCCAGCCAAGCTGATACACAACCTTAGGTATAAAATCCCACTCTTTGTCAACTTGGCACCAGGACAGATCTCCTTCATTGGGTGGCTCGATTCTCCTAATCCATCTGAGTGGTTACCTCAACCCCTTGGCCTGGAAGGGCCCAGTCTTCTGACCCTTGGACATGGCAGTCCTGCACACTCACTTTTGGGCAGTGCATATGGTCCCATCCCATTTGCACTCATGTACAGCAGCCCCACACTCCAGAATGGAGTTGGTGAAGATGTAGCTCTTTGAAACCTAGGAGGCTGTGGTGCTTCCACCCGTTGAAACCCCAGAGGCCACAGTCCTGAGCTTTAAGATGGAGGCAGCTCTGATTCCCATTTCTTTGATCTGTTAAGGAAGCCAGCCCAGCCTCTCCCTTGTTCCAGCAAGTATTACAAAGCTTTTCAGTTCTACCAATTAGTGCTCAAAGGCAACCCACTCCCCCAGCAAGCCTCCTGCTCAAAACACTTCAGCTTTCTCACTCCATGGGCTGGCAAGCCCATTGCCTTGTGTCCTGCTGGGTTCTCGGCTCTGCTGCTGCCATCTCTCTGCCAGTCTCTCTGCCATAGTCTCAATGAAGGGATCTCAGGTCCAAGGACATGGTTCACACCTATGTTCACATTTTAGATCTGTTAGAGCAGCACCCCATTCCTCTGGACCAAATTCTGTCTTGGTTCTCTCATGCTTGTATATCAGAAATAACACAAGTAGACTGCTTTAACAAAGTGGGATTTATTTTCCTACAGTTCGGGAGGCTAGAAGTCCAAATTCAGAGTGCTGGCTCTAGGGGCTGGGTGAAAGCCCTCTGACTTTGGGCTTCAGCTCTATCTCTTCTTCCAGGCTCACTGAAGTGGGACGCCTCTTCTGACTCATGCAGTTCCTGTTTGTTGAGGCTGAAGAATCCGCAATGAGCAGGTAAAATGGCATAATCCCAAGAATAGTAGGCAACATAGCAGGTTCAAATGCAAGAATAGTCCCAAGATCTGCAGGCAACACAGCAGGCCACTGATTCAAGTCAAGGAACTGGAGATGAAGACTATGCCAAATGCAGGATCCAGGCATGCCAAAAAGCTAGCAACTTTTCTCAAAGCTTCCCCATATGTGCTGGAAGCAGGCCACAGCCTGAGGGCAGCTACTTAGCTACTCACAGCAGATTCCACCATGGCAATGATTACATTCTCATCACAGGGAATAACTACATCCAGTTGCCAAGCACTCAGACCATGGCCCAGCCAAGGTGATACAGTCCTTAACTAGCACAACAGGGTACCATTGAGTGCTTGCTCAGGGAGGACAGGGAGGCTAAGACTCCCACACTGAGCTGTGTGTCCAAAATGGCTGGGGAGTAGCACTGCATGCGTCATCCTTAGCTTGAGAGAGATGGTGCCCAGGACTGCCAGGACAATGTCTGTGGCCAGTGTACATGGCGCCTGCATGGCCTCATGCAGTGTGTGTAAGTGACCCACGCCCTGTGTGCACTTGCACAACTGCTCTGTTCCTGGGGTGGGACATAGGTTCCTGGGGTGGGAAGTCCCACCGCGACTTCGGCCAGCTCTGTGTCCTCCACCCCCACAGAGTCAGGGGTCCTGCAGCTCCCCACTCCAGGAGGGACCATAGAGCATGGGCCTGAGTCAGTGTGGAGAGCCTGGGGCTTGGGAGACACCAAGTAGCCACCACCACACTGTCTGCTCTCTGGAGCTGCCCCAGGACAACCTGCCAGTGCTATTCCCCCTCCTGCCCAGGCCACACACCTCAGTGACCCTGAGTTCCTCGGGCCCAAAGTGCCCCTCGGATAAGGTTGTTATTCTCCTAGGCAGACTGGAGTAGCTGGATGTCAGGAACACCTCCTGTCCCGGGCCACAGGGAGGGCAGGGTGCTTAGTGCCTAATGGGGTGCTGAGCGGGGCGGGGTCAAAGAGCTGGATCTACGCACCACTGTGATCCACTATCCATCCCCCTGTGGCCATGCAGGCCCAGCCTGCTCTCAGAGCTGGGGTCTAACAGCCCCTCCTCCAGAAGGTTGTCCTGGATTCCCCCTCCATCCTCACCACCAGTGAGGCCAGTTTCCCCTCTAAGCATCAGCCTCTCTCCTTGATTCTAAGAAGTAGAGGTACAGTCTGAATGTCCTGCCCAAGGGGGTCCTGTTTCCACCCCTTCCCTCACAGAGCCCCAGATGCTCACACCTTCCTTCTCTGCAGGAAGTTGATTGTTCTTCCTTGGGAGGCAGACCCCCCACTGTCCCCCAGAGAAGGTCCCCTGGCCATGACCAGCCCCCTCTCAAGCTGCCCTGTGGAGGGAGGCCACCATAGGGTAACACTCACAGACATACGGGGATGCACACTCTGCTGACAATAAAGTTGTAGACATGTAACAAGATGAACTGGCAAAAGTCGAGAGATGTATTTACAACAAGGACAAAAAAAGAGTAGCTGCTAGTGTTCAAGAACACACCTCATGAGGTTGGTCCCTCAGTTTGGAGGTTTAGGGCTATGGTTTCATGGGCCATTCCAACTCATTGGCCCAACAACATGTTCGGTGTTCTGTTCTACCTCCTAGTTCTATGCACAGTGCTGGGGGTCTTCAAAGCTTGCATGCAGCCATCCAAGGCACAAGAGTTGGTCTCTGTTCACCTGGAGCAATAGAGGAAGAAGGAGAGTCAGGAGGAGATGGTCTGTGTGGCTGGTTACTTCTGTGAACAACTGCCTCCCTTGCCATGAGACCAGAACAAGTGGATGGTGCCCACCTACCATTATTGAACATTGTGTTCAAAGATTTGGCAGAAGGATCCTTATCCAAAAAGGGAAATTCAGAAGAGGATTTCAAATGCTCACAGATTCAGACTTTCTGGGGCCCTGGAAGGCACCTGAGCCCAGCATCTTCACATCCTTGCCAACACGGGCTAGTTTTCATTTTCTGATACTGACCACGGCAGTGGGTCTGAAGTGGCATCTCATTGTGGTTCTGATCTGTTTTCTTTCCCTGATGGCAATGACCTTGAGCATCTTTCATGTGCTGTGTGACCACTTGTCTGTCTTCTTGGGAGAAATGTCTCTCCAGGTCCTTTGCTCATTTGTAACTTGGGTGGTTTGTCTTTCTGTTGTGGAGTTGTAGGATCTATTCTTTATACATTCCAGATGCTAAACCCTTATCAGACTGGTGGTTCCTGTTCATCACCTCCCATTCTGTGGGTGCTTTCTCTGTCTTTTTATGGGAGATTTCTCATTCTGCCTTAGTTTGCAGACCCTCTGCAGCCCATTGGTTAAATATACACACCCACGTTTGTGTGCACTTACTTGTAAGTTCTGGAATCTGTCCGTCCTTTCTGTTAGTGGACGTATGAGGGAAAGATCCAGGTCTCTGGGTTTTGTACCAGATTCCCTCATTATTCATGGCCCACCCAGCACCCCCTACCTCCCTCTCACTGACCCCATGCCTGGGTCTGCTCCTGACGCCCCGCTCCCTGTCCAGATGCCTTTCTGTCAGGAACACTGTTCAGGTTAGGGCAGTGGGAGGACATGAGAAGGAAGCGATGAAGTCTGGACAGCAGTGTCCAGTGGTCCCAGACACTGCTTGAGAAATGCTGTGGCTTCATGAGGCCCCCTGGGGTCCAGTGCTCCAGGACTCACTGAGACACCACCCACTCCTTCATTTTGCCATCTGTGGCCATGCTGCCCCACAACTCTGCAGTCCCGCCTGGCATGAGCTGAGTCCAGCTCCCATAGTGCCCACAGCCCAGCAGCCAGTGCAGGCAACACTGGATACAGTGGGGTCTTGGGGACACTCTGGGTCTGCCGCCCACTCACCCAAAGCAGATGCCGTGAGCAGGGCTCTATCCTCCTTGGGAATGTAGGCAGAAGTGAGGCTGACCAGCCTGTCTGCTGGGCCAGGGAGCTGCTCAGGGTCACAGGGACTGTCCTGCAGGTACATTAGGGGCTCCCACCCAGCTCCATGGAGCCATACTTTCTGTCATCCTGTTGGGTACAACCCCTAAAGCCAGTTGGCCTTGAGCTCGGTGGCTGAGTGGTGGCCTGCACAGCACCTCCAAGGACAGCCACCCTTATGTGCAGAATCTTTGGGTGGACAATGTCCTGTGCAGGGGTATTTCCCCAAAAAGACCTTGAGAGAGGACCCAGAGGGTCAAGCCCCTCAGGGAGTCCCCTAGGGACAGGGACTCTAGGACACCTGGGTCACTGAGGGTCAGTGAGCCTGACAATCTCCACACCTGGAGATGGACATGGCGCTAGGGGAAACATGGAGCTGAGGAGTATGTGGAACTTGGGGGGACATGGAGCCTAGGGGGCTATGTGGCCTAGTGGGACATGGACCTGGGGAGCACATGGAGCTGTGCAGGACATGGAGCCTTGGGGGGACCTGGAGCTGAGGGGGGACATGGAACTTGCAGGGGGCAGGCAGTGGGGGACGATAAGGGCTCTGGCAGGACTGAGGGCCGGCTATCAGTGGTGTCCACTGTGAACAAGGAAGAACCTCAGCTGGCATCTGAAGACCCAGCCAGCCTGAGGCCCGAGAGGCAGAGCCAGGAGACCCGGGGGAGGGTGTCTGTCCAAGCTGACTGCAGAGTTAGCCTCAGGCCAGGTAACTCACCTCCCAGCCTGCCCAGGTGGCAGGGGCAGGGGCAGGTCCAGGGTTCAGATGGCCCACACTGCAGACGCCAACAGATGGGACCTCAACAGACGGGATCCCAACAGATGGGACCCCAGCAGACGGGACTCTAACAGACAGGTGGGGTCTTGTGCTAAAGCTTTTTATTGTGTTAGACGGTGAGGGAGTGGGGAGGGGCAAGGGTGAAGGTGACCAGGTGTTGGGGGAGGGAGGGTCAGGTTGGGGGCTTGTTGGAGACCAAGAAAAAGACCACCAAAAGAACATGATTGCAAGGCACATGTTCTAACAACAGGTAAGAGAAGGCACGGCCTCTCTTATGGTTGAACGCCTGCTTGGTTCCAGCTTTGTGTTCCTGGGCTGGAACGTTGCCCCAGCAGAATGTTTGCTGACCTGTTTCCCTGGAGTAATGTTTTGCCCTAAGAATAGCATACCTTAGAAACCATTCTTTAGAGTCATGTACCTTAACAATCATGTTATGTTTTAGAACGGTGTATCTTAGCGATTATTTGCTAATCCTGCAAGAGATATTGGTAGCATAGTGCCTAAGGCACTTGACTGCTAACCAGAAGGCTGGTGGTTCAAACCCACCAGCCACTCCTCAGAAGGAAGGTTGGACAATCTACTTCCGTAGTAATACTACCTCGACAACCCAAGGAAGGTCGCTATGAGTCAGGGCTGACTTGACAGCAAACAACAACAGCAACAACCACAACAACCTTTGGGAGCTCTGGTAGCATAGTGCCTAAGGCACTTGACTGCTAACCAGAAGGCTGGTGGTTCAAACCCACCAGCCACTCCTCAGAAGGAAGATGGGGCAATCGACTTCCGTAATGATACTGCCTCGGAAACCCAAGGAGGGGTCGCTATGAGTTGGGTCCGACTCAATGGCACATAACAACAATAACAACAACAATTATCCAATACATTTGGACATGAGAAAATGCCTTTGGGTATGGGAAAGAGTAAAACTTTAACTTTTCATCAGTAACTGATTGTTATAAGGAAATATTTGATTTTACTGTAAAAGAGTATTTGATTGAACACTTGATTGTTTTAAGGAAATATCAAGAATAATGATGTAATTGTATGCTTATGTATAAATAAAGTAGGACAGTTGCATCAGGGGTCGCTCTCCCAGAATATGCAGGGTGTCTGCCTGGCCCTGTTCCTTTTAAAAAACTTTTAATCCTTTCATGTCTCTTTGTTTTGTGACCTGTGTGGTTTTGCCAGATGCTGCAGTTGGCACCCAAACAGGGACCCAAAGTGGAGAGGCAGCAGATCTTGAGAGGACACCCCACTTGGAGGAAAGTGGAGCTCTGTAACAGAAAAGGGTGAGTCTGGGTGAATTCAATAAGTTGTCTTTAAGCCAGGCTGAAATGGGGAATTCAGCATCTCATGAAAGGGATCATTATATTTCTGTTCTTAAAGCCTTAGTTCAAGCTAGAGGTTTTTCAGTGTGTAAAAAGGAAGCTCTGGTAGCGTAGTGCCTAAGACACTTGACTGCTAACCAGAAAGCTGGTGGTTCAAACTGAATAGCCACTCCTCAGAAGGAAGATGGGGCAATCTACTATCCATAGTGATACTACCTCGGAAACCCAAGGAGGAGTCCGCTATGAGTCGGATCCGACTTGATGGCACATAACAACAACAACAACAAAAAGGAGTTAAAGGATTTTTTACAATGGGTAAATCATTGCTGCCCTTGGTTTCCTCAGAAAGGGATCATTGATTTAACAGCTTGGGAGACCATCAGTCAACAAATAAATGAACATTTAAAAGAAGATGGGCTGGAGGATTTTCCAGAGCATGTTTTTTTTTTTTCTATTTGGAGTATTTTAAAACTTTGTTTAGAATTAGATAAGGGAATAAGTGTGGACATAGATCCTAAAGTGGGAAAGGAGAAAAATGTAGAAACAGATTCAAAATTAAGAGTTAAAATTACAAGAAGAAACACTTAAACAACGTTACAAACTGAACCCTCAGAAGTTAAGGAAGAGAAGTTATATCCTCCCTTACATCCATTTTTAGGTCAGGCAAAACCTTCTTTAAATCTGTTTTTAAATCAGGCTGTTTCAGCTGCAATCATGCCTGCTAGCACTTGTCACCTCCACCTTTTTATCCTTTTCCCTCCCTCAGGGAAGCAAGTTAACTGTTTATCATCCACTGTGCCTCCTTTATCACCTATACAAGCAACGGTGCAAAAGGTGAGGGCCATGGATGAGGACATTCCATTAGCATTGAGACATGTTTTTCCTTTAACAGACCACATAGACCTGCAGACTAATCAGTCAATGCAAGGACATAAAACATTTTCTTTTAAAACTCTTAAGGATTTGAAAGAAGCTGCTGCCACCTATGGGCCAACAGCACCATTTGTGAAAACTTTAATAGAAACTATTACTCAAGAAATTTTGTGTCCGTATGTTTGGTATATATTGGCTAAAACTGCATTAGAAGGAGGATATTATTTGATGTGGAAAATGTATTTTCATGATTTTTGTACAGAGCAAAGTATGAGAAATCAGCAATACAATGTTCCCATTGGTTTTGAAATGCTTTCTGGTACCGGACAGTTTTTAGAGGTCACCACTCAATTAACTTATCCCTTAAAAGCATATCAGCAGATATCGGCTGCACCTTCTCAGGCATGGTCTAAGTTACCAGCAAAAGGAGCTGATAATTCTAACTTTACAAAAAACTATACAAGGGCCTACAGAACCCTTTGAACAATTTGTGGACAGGATAAGTGTAGCAGTGGCTCTGAGTGTTAGTGATAACACTGCTGCTAATATTTTAATTAAGCAATTGATTTATGAAAATGCCAGCAAAGATTGTAAACAGGCTATTAGGGCTGCCAAGCAAGCAAAAAAGGCAGAGGCTTATGTTGTTTTACTTGTTCTTCGGGATTTCTCATGCCAACCATTTAATATTGTGAATGACAGCCAGTATGTAGTTCATTTATTCACCCGTGTTGAGACTGGCAAAATAAAACGTATATCTAATGAAGAATTGTTAACTTTCTTTTTCACTTTACAAAAGGCAGTATGGAAGTACTTTCATCCATTTTACATCACACACATTAGAGCCCATACCCCCTTGGTGGTCCCTCTCATGAAAGGAAATAAATGAGCAGATGAACAACTTTGCCTTCCTGTACAGGAAGCTGTCCAATCGCATGCTTTTTTCATCAAATAGTGCTAGCTTACATAAGCAATTCCCACTTACTAGAGAACAGGCTAGACAGATAATAAAAACTGTTCTTCTTGCAGTGTGCATCTCCTTGTGCCACATTATGGCTTAAACTCTCCTGGGCTTCAACCCCACAATGATTGGCAAATGGATGTCACCCATGTACCTTCTTTTGGAAAACAATCTTTTGTACATGTTACAGTAGAAACATATTCTCGGTTCACTATGGCTTCAGCCTTAACAGGCTAGGTGATAAGACATGTTATCCATCATTTATCACACTGTTTTGCTTTTTGTGGGCCTCCTAAACAGTTAAAAACAGACAATGCCCTGGCTTACACAAGTAAAGCTTTTTTACATTTTTGCTCCTTGTATTCTATCAAGCTTTCTACCAGCATTCCTTACAATCCTCAAGACCAAAACATAGTAGAAAGAAAACATCAAACTATAAAACTTTATTTAGAAAAATAAAAAGGGAGTAACGGGAATATTGGAACAGCGTTATGAAAAGATGAAATAATGTCTTATATACTTTAAATGTTTTGAACTGTGACACTGATGGGCTGTCTGCTGCTGGCAGATATTTTTTAAAAGTAAAACAAGACACCACCTCAGTCAAAGTTCGGTGGAAGAAGGTACTACTGACAGGTCAATGGAAGGGACCAGATCCAATATTAACATGGGGATGAGAGTATGCTTGTGTCTCTCTAGAAAACAATGGCCAGTCCATATGGGTACCAGAGAGACTTGCCTGACATGATAGATCACATCCAGCGCCGACTTCAACAGCTGTCACTACAGGATCGTTAGAGGAGGCGACGGCTACCAAGTCATCAGACCAGAGAAGTGATGCTGCTGACTTGGGGGCAGACTAA